>NW_010433489.1:31853-38046 GCF_000710305.1 Buceros rhinoceros silvestris | reverse complement strand
GGATGTTGGGGAAATTCCGACGTCGAGAAGCTGGAGCTGCAGCGGGGCAGAGGGGCGGCCGAGCAGCGGGGCTCCCCGCGGATTAAAATCCATCAACACGCAATTGCGAAGGTACCGTTTTCATCACCAGAGATTTCGATTCTCCTCCTTGATCCTAGTTTATAAACATGTTAAGAGCAGCAAGCAGGCAGTTTAGGGTGGCTGGGGAAGTGCTAGTGCCCTGACAAGGATTTAAAATCACTCCTTTCCTGGGTGAAAGCACCACCGAGCAAGAGGCGCTTTATCTCGCCAGTGCACAGCGGCGCTCCGCGAACTGCCGAGAGCCACCCGGCATCTCGCACCCCCGATTCTCCAGGTCAGGGAAGTTCCTGAGGAGGATGAAGCTTTAGGAAGATCAAAGTCTCCGCTCGAATTCATCCTCCTGGGCGCACCAAGCCGCTGCAAGTGACAGCGCCAGACACACCACACGTGCTTCAACATGGGGAGAAACACAAGCGCTTCACGGGAACGAAGGCAGTGTGGTTACGGGGCATGCGCTGGAGCTGGTTTTCACGTCTCAACTCGGCTGCTGGGTTTTGAAAACCAAACGTGGCCACTTCTCAGTGCTTAAAAGCCATCAAAGCTTGAAAATTTTGTTTTTTTTTTTAAAGCACAACAGGATGAACGTCAGGCTCTTGGTTTGGAAGCGGGTGAATGCAAATCACAAGCTGCTGTGCCTTATACTACGGTCCACGTTTCATTTCATTTGAGTTAGAAACCCATGAAAAACGCCAACAGCCTCAGCGTTAGTGGTGCTAACAAGCGCTGCTCTACCACAGGGAAGCGTTAACGCAGGCAGGGGAGCAGGATGTCTCCGTGCCGGCCTGTCCGCAGGTCCTCGGGGCTGCCAGACCATACTCTACCTCGGCGCTCGGGAGCTGGAAGTCGGAATAATCGAATCCCCTCAGGGGGGTGCCCGCTTTACTGTTTATCAACCAGGGTTTGTCATAACATCGAGAGAAGTGATGTGGAGTCTGTGGAATGGAAAATCCAAGGAGGGGGGGGGAGAGGTGGAAGTGAGTGAAAAAAAAAAAAAAGAAACAAAAAAGTATCTGGAATGGGGGAAAAGGGCACTAAAATGAAATCAGAACCAAACAGGAAACACATAAATTAAAAAAAAGGGAAAAAACCCCAAACAGATGATGAAATAAAACACGCATGGGTGAATGATGTGGTGGGAAAGGAGAGACAATGGGTGACGGCTGCTTCCTCTGTGCCAGCTGGACACCACGGCTGAGGCACAGCCCCGCCCCGGGGAGCAGGAGCCTTCGGCTGTGCAGTGAGAGCTGGGGACCCTCCTGCGGCACCATGAGCACCCAGCTTGGATGAAAACCTGTCCTGCACCGTCCCACCCTGTGAGGAAGCAGGGTTCTGTGAACAGACACCACGAATGGCTTCTAGTGACCACAGTAACCACCAAGTCCCCAAGCCTGAACCTTCCTCCTCCTCCTCCTGCAGCTCCTCATCTCGCCAGGAAGGGTTTGGAGGCCACTGGTTTCTAAAGGAGAGAAAGAGGAAGGTTCCCCGCGCGCCCCCCACCTTGGCTCCACTGGCCGGCGTTGCGGGAGAGGATGGCATGGAGGCGCAGCTGTGGTTGCTCTGGCTGGCACTGGAACTGGATCGCGTGGGGGAGGCTGCTCGGGAGGACGGTTTTGATCTTCGGCCTCGCGATCGGAACGGCGTCATTCCCTGTGAGGCCCCCTCTGGCAAAATGAATTTCTCTCGGAGTTCAAGGTTGGTCCGTCCTCGTGCTGGAAGGGGACAAAGAAGAGGAGACCTGAGGTTTGTGTGAACTCGACACGGTTAACGGGCTCAGGAGCGTGTGTCCTCACAACGTCTCCCCAAGCCCATCTCTGAGGGCGAGCAGACGGCAGTGAGACCATCCCAGCTCTCTTGCTCTGCCCTAACCACCTCCCGACATGGACCAGCTCTCAGAAATTGTCTGATTAAAAGCTGCCTGAGGCCCACGAAGTCATTCTGGAGCTGTCTTGGGGAAAGCATCCTGATGGCCTTTAAACACACCATGGTTCAATAGTGGCCAATGCCATCTTTACTGTGGCTTAAAAACAGCAAGAGCAGCTTTGAAGGTTGAGATCCTGCTCTTTCACAGCCCTGGGCAACTCTACACCGATTTGCGACCACCACCCACTAAAAGCCAACACCAACATTTTCATCCAAACAACCCACAGAGCTGGAGGGTCTCCCCGTGACAAGCAAGGGGCAACCAAGCAGGGAGAAAGTCGGTGGATTTCAGCTCCTGGGCCAGCAGACACATGCCAACGAGTTTCACGCTCCCGGTGTTGGAACAGAGAGCAAGAGCATGTGCTGAGCGTCACAGGACACGGAGCAGTTCTGGAGCTGATGCATTATGGATCAGAAAGCCCAGAAGCAATTGCAGGAGGGAAGCACCATGCTGAGATAACGAGGGATGGAAATAACCTCTGTGTCAGCGCTGTAAAACATCTGCTGCAAAGGGTGAGCGGGGGAGGCCGGAGGAGCAGAAGACCCTGAATGTTCCTGCGGCAGGCGGTACGGGCTGTAAATCACACTGCTCTCAGCAACAGCCCTCAGGCAGCAGGAGCAAGGAAGGTTTAGTTTGGAGAAGATACACCCAAAGCGATTAACATCTTGGAGACCCCAGTGAGACACAGACATCTGGAGTGCAGACCTCAGCTCTCCAAAACGTGCAGCCTTGATGCACTTTGTTCCTGGCCAGCCCCGTCGCTAACCCTTCTCTACTCTGTGGTCAGGCTCTCGGCCGGGTGCAGCAGAGCATCACTTCCAGCCTGACAGCTCTGACCATCACAAAACCTCCAGAGTGCAGGATTTGGAAAGGAGGCGACCCCAGTTCTCTGTGCCCACGGTGCGTGACCCTGGTGCGTGTTATCCCAACCGTCCCTTCCAAACGTGCTCCAGCAAAAGCTGCTTGGCCCTAACAACCCAAGACCTGGGTGGTTCTTTCCCTTCTAACGTGCTGCTGTGTCCTCCTCAACTCGGTTCATCCAGGAACTTCTTAAACTTGAGTTTTCCTGCACTAATGCTGAACTGAAACAGCTTTTTTGCTCCACCACCAGTCCGGTCAGTGCCAGGGACACGCTTGTGCAAGACAACACTTATCAACACACTTACAGCAGAATGCGGTGCTCAAAATGGCCTGAAGAAATCCAGCCCAGCCCTGAGCAGCCCCACAGTCCTCAGTGTCTAACTGCAGCCCCTTGTACCTGCTCAAATCTGACACATGGCAATCCAGAAAACAGAGGAAGGGCAAGTTCCTGCCCTCACAGGCAGAGCTGGGGCGCAAAGTTGATCTCAAGGCACGAGAAGACCCAGCACCACCAGCAGCTCCTGCTGCAAACAGGTATTTAAGGGACACGGTCCTGCCCAGCTCAAGGTTTCCAAATTCGTTCCTTATGCCGCTACTTCAAAGGCTACAAACTGAGAAAACTTGTGTCAGAAACACAGCAGAGAGAGATCAAGTAGTTCCTTATTCCCCTGGATGAGCCTGGACTGTCAGTGCCCCGTGGCCACGGCCTGGTGCAGCAGATCCTGGGCTGGAGATCTTCCCCCCGGAGCGTCTCAGAGTAGGATTTTACCATCTCCTGGCTTTGAACCTTCAGAATTCTTTCAGGTCACCTCTACAAAGGTTACTCCATCGCCCCCAGTCACACGTGTGCACCTTTCTCAAGCTCCCTTTACTGGGCGAGAAGACACCAGTTGTACAAACCCCAGGAAGCGCCTTACCTCTGCAGGGATCGTTCTTCACTAGGAACTCATCCAGGGCCATCCACCCTCCGCCAACACGAACCATGACGGTGCTCCGCAGGATACGGACCAGTCGCAGCTGCTGGGAGTCACCAAACTGTGGAGCCAAGGGACAGGTCAGACAAGGGGACACGACAAGGGACACTCGGCTCCCACCCACAGCTGGCTGCACCAGATGCTTTTATCGAGCTACGGAACACTCCGGTTTCTCCAGACAGGTTCTTCTGGAGTAAGGGCAGAAGCACCAGTTCACAGGAGTTGTTCTGCTCTGAGGTTTTACGATGATGCAACTACCCAAATCCTGTAGTTTTCAAGCTGGAAAGAGAATTTGGTTTAGAGCGACAAATGAGATTTAGGTATTTGGTCTTTGGATGGGTTTTCTCAGCCAGAATTGTAGTTTTTCCTTCCATGGGGAAGGAAATAGAGGCTGGCAATGCGATGACCCTCCTGGTGCAGCCCATGTGGAAAGAGCCGGCTGATTCAGACTGCCAAGAGCTGGTGAATCAGCCAGGCAAGCGGTGCTGTGTCACCGCTGAGCCAGACACCTCCGCTCCTCAAGCCTGAAGTGCAGGGATTTCACCGAGCCTCAGACTTGACGCCAACAGCCAGAAAGCCCCCGCCGCAGAGATCGCCCAGTGCGGATGTTGCGGTGAGTGCAGAGTGATGGGAATCCAGGCAGGAATCCCGCAGCAATGGTGATTAGTGATTGCAGCGTTCATTAGTGATTTTAAACAGCTCCGGCATCAACCAAGTGCACCCTGGATCAGAACCACGTGTCTGCGTTTCGAAGCTCCCTGCGCCTCCTGGATAGCCAAACCCAGGCTCCTGGCTGCCCTGTGCATCGGGCCTGCGGCAGAGCCGGTGCAGGACACCGGGAGCTGGGCTCGGCCGCAGAAGCTCTGCACCCAGAACCCTGCTGCGATGAGAACCAGCCTTTGGAAGCAAACCATCTTCAGGATGATTAAAAAAAAGAAAAGCAACATTTTCCCTGGGTGGATAAGTACGCAAAATAAATGAAAACAGAGTGCAAAGGCACACGAGATGGGTCAGGCAGAGGGGCAGGAGGTAATGGCATCTCCAACCCTCCTCCCTGCAGGGACATGGGACCCTGGACCATACACTAGGGGTCTCCCTGCTCGGGGTTCCTACCAAAAAGTGCTCGACCCAGCCTGGTGGTGACAGAGCTGCCAGTGCTCGGCACAGCCATGGTGCCTGTGGGCAGAGGGAGGAGGGCAGGGGAGCTGCCTGGCCCCTTGCCGGGCTCCACACAAAGCGTCCTTCAAGAGTGAGTTCTGCACCAGGGAAAACCAGGGAGAAGACAGTGCCCAGTTCCACTGCCACATCTACATCGTTTATCAGCTGCTGTTGAGAACGTTTCTGTAATCACTGCCTAAATCAAAGCCAGCGCTCTCTCGGATCCGTCCACGTCCAACATCCAATTTGGTTCTTTTCTGGCACGTTTTTGGTAGGGCACCATCATTCCAGATGAAAAATACACTTTTCTGTTCGAGCAGGGGCAGCAGGCACAGCGTAACAGCCTGTGATGCTCCAGTCCCGTTAAAGGAAGAGCTCTGCCCCCAGACCAGCCGGCACTCGCACACTCTGCACCGCCGTAACGGGGATACATGCGGTTCTGGGGAGTCCTGCTCCAGTTAGGAGTTACTCATGATGGGGATGAGGGTTTAGTTATCGTTACCTACGGGATGAAAGGACTCAGCATTCTCATTCCATGGGCACTGTGATCCAAACCCTCCCCAGAGCCTGGTCAAGCCTCGTGCAGATAGTTGTAGCCCTGTGATTTCATCCGGGCTCGCTGTTCCCCGAAGGACAGTCCTGGGCATGAGCCCGTCTGTATTCCAGTGCTCCCCACTGCAGGGTGCTGAGATTACCACCAACATCCCCAACGTATTCCAGAAAGGAGCCACGGCGACAAAAATCTCCCCATTTTTGTCAAATCCTGCTTTTTCCATTGAATTTTTCCCCTTTTTCTGCCCAATGCTGTTTTTTTTCCCCCCAGGTGGCTCAGGCTCTGCACCAGGCTCTGCTGAGCAGCGCTCACAGATCCCATCCTCCCACAGCCACAAAGGACAGAGCAGCACCACAAATCTACATTTGTTATAAAGATGAAAGAGGTGAGAGGCAGCATCGCAAGGCAAACTGTACCTGATTGCCGAGGAAGAACTAGAGAAGGACAGGAGTTGTGGTGGGAGAGGGGACAGGGTCGGGAGGAAAGTCGAGAGGAAGAGGAGGGGAAAGAAAAACAAGAAAAAAACATTTATGGGGTTAACAGTGCAACAATCATGAAAACTGTTAACTGCAGGTAGATAGAAATCCGTGGGGTTTATGGTATCTGGGGGTGAGGTAAAGCTCGGGGAGCTGGGGGCTGGAGCAG
>NW_010433489.1:30171-31804 GCF_000710305.1 Buceros rhinoceros silvestris | reverse complement strand
GGGTGGAGCAGCGGGGGAGGGACAAGCGCTGCAGCTCGGCTCCTCCCGGCCGGAGCATCAGCCCCAAAAACAGCGGGCAGGAAAGTGGGCAGCGCTGCCGCCAGCAACCTTCACCGGTTCACCTCGGCAAAGGACTCAAACATAAACAGTGAGCTCGTTACAAAGAGATTCTGTAAGGAAATTATTCTCCCTTCTTCAGGAGCGAGCTAAGAAAAACACAGGCGTAAGGTACACTCGTCCAGGAGGAAAACTTCAAGGGCGGCTGCTGGCGGAGTGAATGCAGCGTTTCACGGGGCCGACGGCCCAGAACAGGGCCACTTTTATGCTCTCCCAATTTGGGGAACGCCCTGGGGCTGAGCACGGTGCTGGGCAAACATGGCCCAGCCGCCTCCACCGGGAACCGGAGGACGAGGTCTCCGTCTCGCCCCGGGGAGCCCAGGGAGGTCCCCCTGTGCCAGACTGGGCACCCCGTGGGTGAACCCCCCGCCCCGGGTGGGAAGGGGGAGCAGGATTTGTGCTGCTGGGGCAGCGTTTGGCCCCCTCTGCCTTACCCTGTATTTGTTCTCGCCAATCTGCTCCACTTGAAATCTCTTGGCACACTTGCACTGGGCCACTTGCCTGGTGACCTGCCAGCACCAACAAGAGAGGTAAGGAACCAGCGTTTCGGGAGTCTCCCCCAACACAAGGGACAAAACCCAGCCCTGAGCACCCTTTCCTTCACAAACATGGTGGGTACCATCAGTCCCAGCCATTTATCTTGGCTCAGCACCACCACGATCCCTTTTTTATCTCCTTTTTGTCTCCCCCACTGCCAATCCACAGCCTGAACCACTCCAGCAGCCCCCAGCACCCATCTCTTCGGGTGCTTTACCTCGTCTTCAATCTTGTCGGCATCAGTGGTGGGGCGGTAGGCGTCCTTGTTGGGATGGAGAGCAGCCACGAACTCATAGTAATCGATGTAGCCGTCACCGTCACGGTCAAAGATGTCGGCCACGGCGGTCATCTCCAGCTTCGTGGTGGGGAATTCTGGAAGAAGAGAGAAATGAGCAACCAATGCAGGGCCGTCACTCAGAGCTGGGGATGCCAGAGTACGGTCTGCATCTCGGTCCTCGAGTAGGACCTTGCCATGCCCATTTTCCGAGCTTGTTCCAGGCAGGCACTTACTGGAGGCCAGGATGCCGTCGATGAACTCCTGCCGCGTGATCTTCCCGTCTTGGTCCTTGTCGATGCGCCGGAAGAAGTCCATGACACGGGATTTCTTGTGGTTCATCCAGCGCATATACTTCTTCCTCCAGACGTCGAAGTCGAAGTTTGCAAACTCCTTCAACTGGAAGGAAATCCCGGAGAGTCATTGGGGGAAATCCCTGAGGGAGCAGCACCCCCGGCCCCACAGCCCCCTGAAAGACCAGCCATCAGGCCAGCCCACGCCTGAGCAACGGAGGCCAACACTCACCCCCCGCCCTCCCGGGAAGGTTAATCTAGGCTCATTCGGACGCCCCCCCATTAACGAGGGGGCCGCTCAGACGGCCTTTCGGGAACAGAAGGACACACAGCATAGCCAACAGCCATCACGTGGGACCGTGCGTGACAGAACCATTGACACGGGATACAGCATCCCCACACACGCAGAGTA
>NW_010433489.1:29871-30158 GCF_000710305.1 Buceros rhinoceros silvestris | reverse complement strand
CTGTTTTAACTCCTTAATGCACCAGCACCAGTGGCTGTCCTGCCCGGCCTTCAGTGGGACCGTGCGTGACAGAACCATTGACACGGGATGCAGCATCCCCACACACGCAGAGTATCAGCTACTTGCACACAGACACCCCCCCCCACCTCTGCTCGGGCATTTGGGGCGCTCCCTCACCCAGTCCTGACAACTCCCCAGGGCTCTGCCCGGCAAGATAACCCATTGCTGGCATAGTTTTGGGCATGGTCTCCCCTCTCCTTTGCCCTCTAAGAGGCTGAGAAGGGCTT
>NW_010433489.1:29099-29726 GCF_000710305.1 Buceros rhinoceros silvestris | reverse complement strand
AGGTAAGGCAGCAGCCGGGGCACATCTCAGCTCAACCCTGGCCCCACGGCTCTGCCACCAGCCTCAGACGAGCCACTCACCCTCCAGTTTAACCTCACTCCCTTTTTATCCCCTCCCACGAAGGACTCCCACAACCCAAGCAGCTCACAGCAAGGTAAGGCAACTATTTTTAGCCATTTTTTTTTTTCTTTTCTCTAAACATTCTTGGAGTGAAAAGCAACAGAGAAAAAAACATTAATACGGATAAACTGAACTGACCTACAGCAAAAGCAACAAAAAACAAAAACACTCACTTCTGGGCATAGCTGCTTTGTTAAGCGTAAATAAAAACAAAAATTACATTAGATGTTTGGAAAAGATATAGACAGCAGTTGTTAAACTAATTACTAGGAGTAAAGCAGGCCTGGCTGTCGTTACCTCCATGGATACCGACTGCAGCGGCACAAAGCAGTTCATTAACGAGCAGTTAATTACAGAAGCCTCAAGATTTTAGGAGTTATTTTTTTCTTTTGGCATTTTCCGGAAGGCAGCAGTAACCGTCCGCAAGAGCTGGACAGTTCGAGAGGTGACACCCATTTAAAGTGCTTCTTGCACCTCTCCAGTGAGCAGCCCCCAGCACTGGTTCCC
>NW_010433489.1:23578-28938 GCF_000710305.1 Buceros rhinoceros silvestris | reverse complement strand
CGACCCGGGCGTCGTTTCTCTTCCCCCTCCCCCTCCAGCGCCAGCAGCCAGACCTGCTGCCAGCGTGCCGAGAGCTGGTTTATCCGGGGGTTCTTTGTTTCTGACTGGGAGATAATGGGCATGCTGGGGGGAGCGGCCTGACTCAAGGATTTTCCTGGAAAAAGGAGAGAAAAGGAACTGTGTGAGGTGGTGTTGATGGCTTCAGCCAGTCCAGGAGCAAGCATTTAATTTTTCAAATAGAACCCCCCCATGGCCTGGCTGGCTGCTCCCTGAGGGGATGCAGTGTCCCCAGGCTGGAGGACAGAGAGAGGGACAGCCCTCCATCCAGCCCCTGCCATGCTCCCGCTCCGCTTGGGAATTACTGCTGGGCCCTGCCTTCATGAAACAGCATAAAAAAAGACCCCAAAACCTCATCACAGAGCAACTGCAGAGAGAAAGAGAAGAGCTTAAGTTTCCCCAGGCACAGCACACCCCAACACGGGTGTTTTGCCACCTGGATTGTCCCCTTCTGACAAGCTTCAAGTGCCTTCCTGGTGCCTGTCAGTGCAGGATGCTTTGTTAATTGATAATCAATGTTAATTAGTTTCCTATGCATTTCATTTCCTCCCGTCATAGCGTGTTTCACCGAAAGCTGTGGATGGAGGAGACTCACTGTTGCTGCGGGACTTCTCAATGAAAGGCCCGTGGTGGGGCTCAGTAGCCTTCCTCTTGTACGTCTTGGTGACCCGGTCCACATCTGGCTGTTTCCGTGTCATCTCTTCCATAAAGGACTGGCAAAATACAGAAGGGACAAGCAAAGCTTTGCAGTTTTGAGATGTTTCCAGTCTCCTGTTGCTCTAGATCCTCACTGGGACATGCCAAGCCCACAGAGGTTCAACCCCCAGACTGGTTTTGCTCCCAGGTGACAGCTCTGTTTGGGTCACGCAATGCTTCAATAGGGACTTCCAAGTGAAGTCAATGCTTCCTCTGTGGAGGGGCACCAAAAAATCTCCCCTGCCCCTCTCCTGAGTGCCCACCACAGTTGGCACTGGGCTCACCTGGTGTTTAGAGATGAGGGCTTTGACTTGATCAATATTTTGAGGCATGGGCTCCTGGTCCTGCTGGATCAGGGTTGTCTCAGCCCACTGGATCCAAGCCAGGAGCTCTTCCAGAAGCTCTGCATTTGCCACCAGCTCGGAAAGCGCAGACTCCAGTCTCTGCTGGTGCTGCTTCGCCCACGTGAGAACCTGTAGGAAACACAGAGACAACTGTCAGCCCACTGTGGGAAAGCTGGGGCAGCAACCAACCCCACATGGCCATCCCTGGTCATGGTGTCCACCACCACCTCTCGCCATCAGCCTGGAACAAAGCGGGTGGGACTCACCTCCTCGAACCTGGCTCGGATGATGGTGATCCAGTGCTTGATAGTGGTGATGCAGTCGGGATGGCAGGCAGCCAGGATGACCTCCCCCATGCCCACTGCTGCATTCACGTCTGCTCTCTTCTCCTCCACTTTCTTCATGAACTCCTGAAACACCCAAACAAATTAGTTTGTGCTATTCTCCCCCATAACTTCTGCTCGGGGTCGTTTCAGAGCTCCCAGCTACCTTGTGGGCGTCGATGAGGGACTGCAACGCCTCGGCATCATCGGGAAGCGCTCCCCGGAAGCGCAAGGACTGCTCTGCCTCCGAGAGCCACTCCAGCAGCATGTGCACGGCTGTCCTGAACTCCTCTGCCTGCGGCGACAAAAGCACAAGCGTGAGCCCTCCTCTTCCCGAAACGGGCTGCTCCGGTCACTGCTGGGAGCTGGAGGGATGAAGGGCTGAAAGAGACTTTAAAATCATATTAAAAAAGGGGGGGAAAGCCCTGTCTGTTGGACTGGCTCTGCGTGGCACCAGCAGACAGGTCCCACGGTGGCTGGGCACCCTCTTCCCCTCGGCACCAGCTGCACTGAAGAACTAAATGTTTTTAAAACTAGCACAACTACCTGTTTTCTGACCAGTTTGGCACCTGGGTAGTTTCAGCCTTTTATTGGCTCTTTTTTGGGGAAAAGAGTAAATATCTGACACCAACCCACCGCTTTGCAGCTCTCATTGGTAACTGCTGCAGGGATGGGGCGTCCTCCTTGCTCAGGAGTTCAGTCACCAGGCAAAATTCCCAGCACAAACCTGGAGCCCAGCAAAGCTCACCAGGACCATTTCCACCTGCAGCCTTCTGCTCACCTGCTTCAAGGCTTGTTCCAGGCGGGTTTGTTTGGACACAGACAGCTTGCACACTGTGTCCCACCGGTTGCTCAGCTCCTGCAGCTGCACCTTCACCCAGGTCGTGTCATCCCGGCTGTTCTCGATGAGCTCCCGGCCAGAGCGCTTGAGCACCTGGACTGTCCCCGTGCGCTTCCCCAGCTCCTTCTGGAAGACCTGGAGGGAGAGAGGGCAGGAGCCAAGCAGGGTTAGTCAGTCACAGCAGGTTGTCTCATGTGGAGGGGCAAAAAAACCAGTGGGATGCATCTGAAACAGTTTGGAACATGGGTTTTGCATCCACATCAGGGATCCAGCACAACCCGGAGTGATGGGAGGGCAGGCAGGGAGCTGGACAGCACAGGCAGCTCCTGAGCGTGTTTCAGTGGAGGTACACGTGGGCAGGAGCCCCAGCCTTCCACACTGGCAGAAGCTGCTGTGACCCAGAGCAGACAAGCTCTAGCCCCTGCTCAGGCTGCAACACAGCGGCTGCCTTGAATGGATGCCCAAGCCCTGTCCAGGGATTTCAATGTATGACCTAATCCAAACCCAGGAGCACCCGTCTCCAAGACACGCTGGAGAGAACTGCCAAGACCGCAGTTTATAGAGGACTATAAATTCAGCCACCTTTTCAAAACTAAACCCTCAGCACATCTGACTGGTAGGATCTTGGCAGAACAGAGCTCCAGAAGCAAACAGAAGCAAAGCAGCGAGACGCAGCTCTGCAGCGAGGCACCAATTCTGGCTCCTCTGTTCTCTGGCTCTTGGGGGAGACAAATCCCACTCACATCTCAGCTGGAAAAGCTGCTCTCACCTTGTGAGCATCCATCAGGTTCATGACCAGATCCAGGTCACCATGGACAGGCTGGTCTTCAGCTAACTGGGGTTCCACCTTGTAGAGCCAGTCCACCAAGGCCTGCAGCGCATCCATGAACTGCCCCGAGAACAAGAGGGCTTCTTCCAGCTTGTGCTGCCTGGGAAACAAACACCCCAGTGAGCGACCACAAACAAACTCACCTTCTTTTGTCACGTCCCAGTAACCTCCTCCAACTGCCCCATGGAGTCACCTCCCCTCCTCTGCCCTCCCTGCTTTGATAAAGAGTTCTCGGCAAACGAGTGCTGCTGGTACAGCGCTGGGGCTGGACCCACCTTTCCACAGATTTGCCGCACACCGTGTCCCACTTATCCCGGACTTCTCCCAGTAAGTTGTCCAGCTTTTGAGTGTCATCTGGAAGCAAGGCTTTTTCTTTGAGGGCTCTGCCTGTCCTGATGGTGGTATCGTAGACAGGCTGCTTCCCACCCAGCGTTTTCTGGAACTCCTGGCAATGGCAGAGAAAACAAAACTGCTGCAGAAAGCCTGACCATGGCTCTCCGCAGATTCCTGGTGCTTGTGAAGATCCACAGCTGAACGTTCTCCCTGGCAGCGGCAGGCATGGCCATGCCCTTGGCCTGTGCTGATGGCAGAGGAGCTGTCACCCTGCTCCCCCTCCTGACGAAGCACCCTTCCACCCAGCGTCCAGCACCAGTCTCGCTTCGGCAAAGCTCTACCTTGTGTTTGGAGAGCTGGAGCTTGATTTTGTCAGGATCATTGGAAATCTCCAGCTCTGAGTCCAGGTGATTCTCTGCATCCTCCAGCCAATCGACTAGTTTTTTCCAAGCTTCGTGGAACTGCAAAGAAACAGGAGCAAATCTGAAACTTAACACTGCTGGTGTCCCCAGTCCCCTTCTGGTCTCGGGAGCTCCTGTCCTCCAAGGCTGGCCATACCCTGGTGTCTACCGCACCTCTCCCACGTTTCTCACCTGCTTGGCTCTCTTCCTGGCATCATCAAGAGCCCGTCCCCGCTCCACCGAGCGCTGGACAACCTTCTCCCAGCGGGACTGGACGCTCACCAGCAGATTCTTGATCAACACCACGTCCTGCTTTTGACTGAGAAACTTCAGCTGGTTCCCAGTTTGATCCAGCTCGATGATCCGATCCCGATGAGCGTTCACCTCATTGGCAAACACCTGCAACCAGCAAAGACGTCCTTGTGTCCATAAGGGAAGCTGGACGTGCCTGCAGGCAGCCCGTGGGCACAGAGGAGATAGGGTGCCACCTTTGGCCCCTCCATCCTGGGGAGCTGTTGGGTACCTTGTGCTCGTCGATCTGGGCCAGCACGGCGTTGAGGATGAGGCTGGCCGGGGGCGCGATGTTCAGGCTCTGCTCAGCCAGCGTGAGCCAGTTGATGAAATCCTGGAGGGAATTCTGGAAGTCTGTGGCCAGGGCTAGCGCCTCTTCCAGCTTCGCCTGCCGCAGTGGGGAGGGAAAAAGGGAGGAGGAAAAAAACCACAACACGGAGGGTGAGAGCTCATGATCTGCGGTTTTGCAGACAGAGGCAGCCTTTGTGTCCCTGCCGAAATGTCCCTCTAGCAGGAACCTCATTGCCTTGGCCTTGGGAACGCGACTTGTTTACCGAGGGGAGGGGGTTACAGTGAAAGCCACCGCTTTCTTTCGAAACAAGAATCGCCCCAGAAAGGGGAGACCTTCATTGGCATAAGAGCAGCTGCATCACCCTCAACTTCCTGAGAAGGGGCTCGCCACGGGGAGAGCGGCGCGGTAAATGAGGTGGGTGATATTTCGATGGTAACAGCTGCAGCACCGCAAATTTATTCTGGGCTGAGGCCACCGCGTCCCTTGTTTTATCTCATCATCAGCCAAGAGCCGAGGATGGAGTTAGCTCGGAGGACGATGTGGCCTGCTGTCTCGCAGAGGACCAACAAAGCCTGCCTTTCAGAGCTGCGGGAGGCTTCTTCCCACCTCTCTCCTAAATTAACCCAAAACGCAATTTAACTTGCATTTTCTCTGTGATTTAACCAACTCTGATGACTATCTAGAAAAAAACCAATCACAGCTTGACGCTTAGCCCGCACCATCTGAAAGAGAAACTCAGCCTATGCAACCAATGAAGAAAACCCACCCAATCCCTCCTCTCCAGCCCCGACAGGCTCTGTCCCTCCTGGCAAAGCAGCGCAGCCAAGGGAGCAAGATCAGCTCAAGGGGCAAGGGTGGGTGGCATCTCTCTGCCAACGTACCTTTCTCTCCTCCATCTTGGTGCTGACCAGACACCATTTCTGCTCCAGCAGCCCTATGCTCTGCTCCGTCTT
>NW_010433489.1:22676-23474 GCF_000710305.1 Buceros rhinoceros silvestris | reverse complement strand
CAGCCGGAATCATGGCGGTTCAGAAGCATCAGTCGCCCCTTGGCCAGCAGCTGACTGTAGACATCCTCCTTGGCTTTGAACTGGCTGTACAGCTCCTGCGCAGGAGGCATGGCCCAGGCGTTAGACAAAGGAGGAGCTCGGAGACGGGCCCCGGCTCGCTGCGACTCAGGGTGACGAGAAAATGAGGTCCAGGGCAGGCAGCAAAGTGACAGCAGTGCATCACTTTGAGCAGAGAAAGGTGGTTAAAGCATCGTGACGCTTGTCCCAGGTGTCAAGCGCAAAATTACGGGTAAGAAGAGACCAGAGGAACATTCCTCTTCCCATCAGATACAGGAGGGAGAAGTTCTGATGGTGGTATTTGACAGACAGGAGCTTGCTGAATTAAAAGCATTAAAAATCTCTTCTAAGAAATTACCATGTGGGCATTGAGCTGTTCCCGGGCAGTTTCTGGCAGACCTCCCGTGGGTTTTGATGCTGACAATTGGCTCTCCATCCTCGTTAGCCACAGAAGGAAGTCTTCAATCTCACCATGGAAACCCTGGGCCTGTTCCGGAACATATTATCGGCCATGGATCAGATGACATCAGCCACCAATTGATCATGTGCCAGGGTTAACGCTGTGTGTGCTTCAAACCCAGATGAAGAGGCAGAGCTGGATGCACAAAGGTTGTACGTGGCACATCTTCAACCACGCGGGTGTGCCTGGTCACTGCTGTGCTGCGGGGCAGCCACCAAACCACACCATGACTCAGAGTTACATGAAAAACCTGCATAACCCCCCCAGTCTCTAACTCTTTC
>NW_010433489.1:8658-22592 GCF_000710305.1 Buceros rhinoceros silvestris | reverse complement strand
TTCCCCCTTCCTTTTCCCCCACAGCAAAGGGGAAAGCGGTCCCTCCCAGCGATCCACTGCACAGGGGGTACCCCCGGCGTGTCTCCCTGACCTGCTGGAGCGTGGACTGCAGCTGCTGCTCCCTCTCCTCTGTCTTCTGCAGCACCGACTCCCAGCACGAGTTCAGCTTCTCCAGGCGGTTGCGCAGGCTGCTTGCATCATCCCCAGCGCTCGACTCCAGCAGCTCATTGCCCGCTTTGTTCACTGTCTCCACGGTCGCTTGGTGGGCCAGGACATCGTTCTTCAGCACCTACATGGGATGCGGTGAGCACATGTTGGACACCACTCTAAAACCCCCTGTTAATTCCCGTGTGTTCTCATGGACTCAAACCAAGTCGAATCCTTCAGGAGAAATAAAATCCTGCAACGGTAATAGACTAAAACTGGACCTGGGGCAGGAGTACTCACATGGTGCTTTGCGAGTTCAACCTCGATGACTTTTGGGTCTCCATTGATGGGTTTTTGCGCATCCAGCAGCTCTTCAGTGTGGGTCAGCCAGGCCATCAGCTCTGCCAATGCATGCTGGAACTGGCCAAGCGCCAGGAGAGCGGCTTCTAGCTTATGCTGGGCAAGGACAGATGGAAAAGGTAAGCTGAAGTTGTGAAGGAGCAGGAGCATCCCAGCGAGTTTTAACCCTCACTTGTGAGAGCCCAAATCCTCTCTACCTGTCTGTGAGCAATTTTCTCGCCCAGGTTCTCCCAGAGATGTTTCAGCTCTGTCAGTGGTTCCTTTATGATGTCTCTGTCTGTCTCATCTGTAGCTTTTTTTAGCATCAGTTCACCTTGGTGATTAAGTTTTTCCATCTCAATCTGCTGCTGGTAAACCTCCATTTTAAACTCCTGCCAAAACAAGCAGGACAAAAACCAGAACAAAATGAATCACTGGAGAGTGAGTGATAGCTGGAGAACTGGCCCCACTGTGTCCCGCGTACCTTCATCTCGTTCATTTGCTCCTTAACCGTGTTGAGGTCGGTGCCAACAGGAGACATGTTGCAGAGCTTGATCACGGCGTTATCCAGCCAGTCGAACATGGCCTGAAAGGAGGGCAGAGCTCGTCAGCAAAGCGGACAGCAAAGCTGGGTGGGGAAATGGGGCTGGTGCCTCCTTTCCGGCTGCCAGCAGGAGGACCTGACAGCAGCCAGGCTCATCCCGCTGCCTCGTGTGGAAACGAAGACAGATTGGGGAAGCCAAATGCTATCAACTATCTGCTCTTCACTGGAGCTGGTTGTTGAGGTCAGGCTCCATCAGAGGCTGCAAACACTGGCCCAGGAGATGTTTTCTGTTTTGCTTTAGTGCAAAACCCAGCCCAGCCCCAGGGAGAGGATTCGCAGTGGTGTTCCCAAGGTCTACCCACTCCACACAGACAGCCCTGTCTCTTACTTGAAGCGTATCTTGGTACTGCACAGCTGACTGCATGGCTTCTTCAAGCTTTTCAAGCCTCTCCTTCCAGGTTTTGTTTAAGTTCTCCCATGCGTTGTTCAACTGCGGAACACAAGATTGCCCACACAATTTGTTAGGCTCCTCTGCTGGAGCTCCCACTTGCTCCTACCTGGTTGTATCCGGAGGAGAGGCTACTGCTTTTCCTACCTCGTCAATGCTCTTTTTCACTTCTGGTTTCTCAGTTTCACCACAGGCAAAAATTAAATCAGTTCCAAGGAGCCGGATGAACTCCAGCTCTTCATGCAAGCCGTCCGTCTCCTCTTTAATAGTCTGCAGATAACACAGTGACAGAAGAAAAAAGTTCATTATTAAATGTTCCTCTGAAAGTGCCCCATGAACGGGAGGGCTAAAGCATGGTGGGTCCTTCCTGGTGTCCTGCACCCTGGCTGGCAGTCCAAGGCCAGACCCCAGGACTCGGTGGCATGGCGAGCAGATCCTGCTCACCAGCATTGCCACCACCAGCCCCCTCTGCTCCCACAGCAGCAACACTGCTGCGTGTAGGGGTTGGGGGAACTAAAACAAAAATGTCTGTATTTAGCCTGACATATGGCTGAACTGCCTGACCGGAGGCTGATCACAAGAGATGGGCTGTTTACAGGAGTGTTTTGTCAATATAAACCTCGCTTTTGAGACTCGGAACTTGCAAACCAAAGTCAGAACAGTTACAAGAGAAGAAGAGCAAGGACAAAGTGTGCAAAGCACAAACAGACATCCCCGTTTGCCAAGGTCCATCCACCTGAAGGAGATTTCACAGTTTCTTTGAAACAACCAGCACCACACAGACCCACGCCCATCCAGCTCTACACTTCTCTCTGGTCTAACCAGAGCCTAAACAGACATTTCCCACGCGAGACAGCAGCACTCGGATGCCTTCGGCTCCAGCTGGGAGCAGAACTGTGCAAACTTCCACATCACTCAGAACAAGTGGGTATGCAACTCTGACCACACGCTTGATAAGCTTCCCAGAACAGTGGCAGCTAAAGTGATTTAAGCATCATTTCCCTGTCTGGAACCGGGGACGGGTGGTGGCGGGGAGGGATACGTGAAATACGCTTCTGGTTTGCGCCTCGCATTTCTCAACTGTGGTGGAAATAACATTTCGTAATCCGACTGACTGCCCGCAAAAGTGTTTTACAGCCTCTTCTGGCCATGCTCATAGCTCAGACCTGTCCCGATTTCCCTTCCAAGCTGGGTGCAGACAAGCTCTGGACAGACGTACAGGCCCATGGTCCTCACCTCTGCCGCTTCCACCTGCTGCTTGATGATGGAGGGGTCGATGCCTGGGCTCTCCAGGTCATGAACAATGTCCTGCGTGTCTCTGATGGTAGTCAGGAGGGCAGCCATGTCATACCAGAACTTCTCTGCAAGCTCCAGGACATCGAGGAACTTCATTTCACGTTCCTCCGCCCGCGCTTTGATGTCCTCCCAGAAGAAGACCATCTGATCCAACTTATCCTGGATGACTGAGGAAGGGAATGAAAACATTCAGTGAAGAAGAAAACCTTTTTACAACTCAAAAGCATTTGCAAAGACTTCCCACTTAGAAAGCCAAGACAATATTCAAATGGGCATTAAAGACGACTGGGACTATCAGAGCATTAACTCAGAGACTTTGAGGGACATGAGAAACTCCAGCTTGTAGAAATAAAGCCTTTATTTATGTGCAGGCAAGCTCAGGGCAAATTTGCCCACATACTCTCCTCCAACGAACCTCTGTTCTGGCCACCTCTAGCGTGAAGTCTACGCTCACTCAGACCATGAGCTGGCTGTTGAGCTGCCAAGAAAGGTGCCAATTAGTGCCAATTGCGCTGACAGGTCTTTTTGTGCTGGGGATGTTCCTTCCCTCCGTTAGATGCTGAATCGACACCAACAAATCATTTCACAGGGGCCACCATCGGTTGCCACAAGAGACTAGCTTAGGGTGACTGCTCAGCTTGGCTGAGCTGAAACCTCTGCCTGAGAAGCCACAAATGCTTCTTTCTCCTCTGGCTGATGCCACCCTGCCTGCTCCAGATGGAAGCGGACACCAGACATCTCCATACAGAGGACCTGACCTTCCTCCTGAGGCCAGGAGACCCTCTGAAAATACTCCCTTGGGCCATCAAAGCCTCCCCAACAGTGATAGAGCCATGGTTTGGGTAGGAGCAGCTGGGACTGTTACCAGCCCAGCCAGCACCTCCCGGTAAATCCACCCAGAGATACCTTTTGCTGCCAGGTCCTTGTCTGCTCCCTGTGATCGTCCAATCAGCTCTTCCCCGCGGCGTTTCAGAGCCTCGAAGGAGGGCTGCAGCTTCTCCAGCTCCACGGTGGCGTTTTTGTTCTCGCTGATGCACTCTCGGATCTTATCGACCTCGGCGGGGATGAGGGGTGGCATGCGCAGGCGGGAGGAGAGGGTCTCCAGCGTCTCCAGCATGGGCTCGATCTTATCATGGAACTGGAGAAGAACGAGTCCATTAGGACAGGCGAGATGAGATTAAGCCAAGCTGCATCGCTCGCTGCGTGTGCAACAGCCCTTAGCACTGCGCCCAGCGGCCTCTCGGAGAGGACAAACATTGCCTGCAACAGCAATTAAACCTGCAGCCTCCTGTTCACACCTGCCTCCGCCTTCCTCTGCTGCCGACGCCCCAAGGCTGCACCGGCTCAAGCCATATGTCAGCCAGACCGACTCACAGAGCCGCACCGGCAGCTGCGAACCAAACACGGCAGCGATCCGTCACCGGATTCAACGCTACAAAACGCACGTTTTTGAAGTGCCAACCCACTTCTTGCCGAGGGGCAGCGTGGCAGGAAAACTCAATCCCAGCCCTTCGAGCACCCGCGCAAAGATGCTGCGGGAGAGGCACCCGTGTTCGGTGCTGATGAAAATCTCTGGTCGGTGCGAGGCCAGCAGGAAAACCACCCCAGCAGGGTCAGTGGGTGACGGTGGGAGGCTGCATGCGCATGGGGAGGAGCAAGCTGCCACGGAGCTGAGGCTTCCGCAAAAGCAGAACCAGAAAGCCAAGAGTGAGAGGAAGGGGGTCTAGCAGGGTTTATTATTATTTTTAAATGAAAAGTCAACTTTGGCCTTAGAGATCCCAACCCATCTCTGCTGGTGAGAAGGACAGCTCTGCACCCCAGCTGCCAGCTCTGCTCCCTCTCTGCTGGACAGCGGTGCTGGTGTTTGCCAAGCCCCAGGCTCCAGCAGCAGAGAGGAGACAGGCTCTCAGTGCAAAGTTGATCGGGGCACGCTGGCTTGGCCAACATGCAGGAGCAACCCGGCGAGTCCAGCTAGAACAGCAAGCTCTGCGCATCGGTGGTAAACCGCTCCGAAGGAAAAACCTCTGCTCTGCTCTGCAGGACGCATTCCCAGCAGAAGCTGGCCACGGCTGAGACCAGGCAGCGGCGCAGTGAAAGCCATCTCAAACACGTGACTTCAGGCCCCCAGGGTTAATTTTTAAGCATGTTTTGCTGAGCTGTGCATGGACCAGAACTAAAAGTCAGGGTGTAAAATATAATCAGCCCAAAGAGATTGTGCAAATGAATGTCGGTGGTGGTGGGGCTTACCTCCGTAATCTGCAATGGTGGGGCGCAGTCAACACAAGAATGAAATGGGACCATGTGGGGAGGACGGGCACAGGCAGCAACACACACAGATAACACATTCCACAATGGGAGTGAGAGATGAGACGGGAGGGGGGCGTGGGGGGAAAAACTTGGAGTTAATACAAGTGCAAACCACGAGAAGTGACTACACAATACAGGAATAAAAACCCAGACATGACAAAAACCAACTGTGCTGCAGTAACACGGGCTGAAATTAAACATAACCAGGGGTCATAAACCCTCAGCAGCAGGAACTCTTCACCCTCTTCCTGGCATTTAGCACCTCCAACCTCTGCCCTTCCTCTGACATCTCTGTTCCTACAGCCACTAACCTTCTCTGGAGATGCCCAGACCCCAGAGATGACCGTTAGCTCTCTCGTACAAAGGATTCCGTGGCTGTTCACTGCACTTAGCTTATCAGAAATGAAACTTATCTTTCCAGGCTTTTCAGAGAGGCTGTCAGGGCCCTTCCAACCCTGGCTGGATGCCAAAACAGCCCCTTTGAACCAGCATCATTACCCAGGCTGTAAAAATTTATTACCCTATTTACTATGTCAAGATTCAAACACCTTCTCCCCTGCTTTCGCAGCCAGGAAACTACCCTGGAGGAGTCTGACCACGCTGTGCCTTATAAAGGGTTTTACAATTGCAACAAGCAGAATAAAACCTGCATTTCAGAGCACGTGGCTCCCCCAGGGGCCTGTGATAAGCAGACTCGGCTCCTTCGCACCCAGCGTACCTGGGTGGACTGCGAGACGGCTTCGTCAAGCGCGAGCGCCCGCTGGCACACCTCCTCCTTGATTCTGGCATACATGGCCTCAGCCGTGGAGTATTTATTCTGCACCATCTCCCCTTCCTCAGGGTTGAGGTCCTTGAGCTGCGGTCCGATTTTCAGCAGCTTGTCAATATGAGGCTTATGTTCGGCAATGGCCTCTCTCAGTTGCTAGGGAATAGAGGGAAAAAAAACACGTTTAGAAACCTCTTGAAAGCCGCTGCATATTTATCTCACGCAACACTCCAGAGCAGAGATTGTATCTGGGAGTGAGCTCACACCACCGGTTCCTTGACCCAGCATCTGCCAAGCACATGGCACTCAGCTCTTCCTAACATAGGCACGGCTCTCCTCGCCCAGCACACCGCCCAGCACGGGTCCTTCCCAGCACAGCCAGCTCCCGACCCTTCCCCACAGCCCCACGGGGCTGCGAGAAAACTCGTTTTGTAGCTCTCTACCCTAAAAGCACAAAGCGGTTTTCTCTGCCACAGTCAGGCAGGAGGTCCGGAGGCAGCCTGGCTCGCTTGGGTGCCAGCTGAGATTGAGGAAGACGTGCTCCAACGTAAGCAGAGATTTCCACATGGTACGCTCCCGGCACGCTTTGTATTATGCAGACAGGATCCCCAAAATGCAAAGAGAATGCAGAAAAAAATCAGAAAAAAGTGGGTTTGACCATGAGCTGTGCCTCCGTTTACAGAAAAAGAACCAATGGTGCAGGAGAAGCAAACTGTGTCCTCTCACCCTCATGTCCTCCTGCTGCTGCTTGAGCTGCTCGTGGTCAATGGCTGGAGGGGGTAGCTGGGAGATGAGGGCTTGTGTCTCCTCGATCCACGGGTTCAGCTCCTCGTAGGTCTCCCAGAACTGGTTGACCAGGACCTGGGCGCGCTCCAAGCAAGCATAGCGCTCCGAGTTGAGCTGGCTCACGGCTTCGTACTGCTGCACCAGGGACTCAGTTTTCTCCTAAAAACAAAAAATAGAGAGGGAGGAGAGTTATAGCAAGGGATGCAAAAGGGCCCAGGAAAAGCGCCAGCTGCACGCTGCGAGCTCAAGAGCAGGAGGTGCCTTTGGTGGCCTTCCACACGTGCAAGCTGCAATTCCAATTAAAGCAGCCTGAGAAATCTCCGCTGTCGCACCCCCCATCCCCTAACACCGCAATAAAAATAAGCAATAACAGAGAGTAATAAATGTAGAGAGATTTCTGCTAACGCTGGTGGGAATTACTAAAGATGGGAGTAATTTTAAACTACTTCAGCCTGTGCAAGAGCTGAGTATTTGCCTCTCTCCCCCCATCATAGTCAATAGCAGAGGGAGGTTCACCTGGAGAACAGCTTTTTGATCCTCCCCGCACGTCCCAAAGATCTCATTGCGCTGGCTGAACAGTTCATCCATGGAGTCTTTGTGCCGAATAATGTCGATGGAAAAAGCCTGCAGAAAGGAAATGTCCAAAGAAAGGGGAGAAATCAGAGCCGAGCCCAACCTCTCCCCCCAGCCCATCCCCCTCCTGCCCATACCAGCTGTAGCAGGCAGCAGAGCTCAGCGCCACAGAGACCAGGCAAAACTCAGCACAAGTGTCCTGCGGCGCACTGAGAAGCTGGCTGAAAATGCAGATTACTGCATGTTTTTCTCCTGACTCATCTCCATCAACCTTTCTCTTTCAAAGGCCTGGAAACAGCTCTCAGAATGAGGTACCAGTCCACTTCCAGAGCCAGGGTCCTCACCAGGGGAACAGCCCTACCATCCATTTGTTAGCGAACACGTTAACCCTGAACCGATACTCTCCAGAACTGCATCCACCAAGAGATCCACCAACAGCTCTGCCATTCCCAAGGTCCATGCGATTAACAGTGGGAAGCCAAGCTGAGCTCAGTTTAACTTAATGCTCAACAGTTCAGTCCCCCTCCCTTATAACAATGTCTTATTTTTCTTTTTTTATTTTAAATCCAATGAGCCTGTGCGCTGCTCTGATTGCAGAGGCTGGTAAAGGAAGCAAAGGGCCGTTTATTTAAAGTGCACGTTCTTTCAGGCATGAGCTCATCTCAAAGATACATTAAAAAAAACCCCAGTGTCTCTTTGTTCCATGTCTGGCTGCCGGGAGGGAAATGAGGAGTCCCCCACTGCAAGGAACAATGAGCAAAAAAGCAAATCTAAAGCCCCCTCATTAATCAATATATACATTTCTCTAAACCGTTGCTGCTGCCAGCGCCTGCGAGACCCAGGCAGAGCTTGCTCTGGCAGCCACAGCGAAAGCCTTCGGAAGGAGCAGCTCTCTCGAGGGGAGACCAGGCAAGAGCATCCAGCCAGCCCTGAACGGCTGGGCAAAGGTTTCAGCTCCTGCACACAGACAGGAAGCTTTTTCCTTTGGAAGCCCAACACCTCATTTCTCCAAATCCTCTTTCTTTCTCAGTTTTTTCCTTTCACTTCCCCAAGAACAAGTGTTGCTGGTGCTCTGGGCTCAGTGTTACAAACCCCAAGGTAAAGCTGTCCTCCTAAACCCCCTCAAACCGCATCCCTCCTCGTTGCCCACCCCGTGCCCCTGGCAGCCAGTGAGCACGTACCTTCTGCACCTGCAGCTGTGCTGTCGTCTGGTCCTGCTCCAGGCGGATAGGGCCAAGAGCCATCAGCTTGCGCTTGGTCTCGGCCACCCAGGCCAGCTCCGCGTCGGCCGCCTGCTCGTACTGGCACGTGGGAGAGGACAGGCAGTGTGGGTTAGTGATGGGCAGCAGAGAGGAAGCATGTGGTAAAACAGGAGACATGAGGGGACCCAGCGGGATGCGGGGGACAAACACCTTGCCCAGGCAGACAGAGGCGGGGAGGAGAAAGTGACATTAAGGTTCCTGACTTGACGCTCCCCTCCAAGAGAAGCGGCAGCCACTGTCCCGCCGCTGGTGGATTCTGTGGGTGGCTTCAGACCACGGAGCATCATTGCACTCCTGCAGCAGGGCACGGTGGAGCAGCCATCTTTCCCCACACCCTCCCTGCCCGCAGGGAAAGGGACGCCTCTATTTCACATGATTATTTTACATGTTCAGCTTCATGGAGTCAGCGCTCAAAGCCAGCGAGGGCAATCATTCACAGCACTCCACAGCCTCAAGTCTGTGCAGAACAAGCCTTTTTTGAGAGGACTGTTCACCTGGAACAAATCCCTGTGCTATCACAGCAGGGGATGAGGTTTTTCCAGGCCTGAAAGTCACCTGTCATCGGTTTTACACCATCGACACTACCCACGCAAGCAAAAGCCTGCAGGCAGGATAAGACAGCGCTGTCCTGGGAGCCTCAAAATTATCTCATCCAAACCATACGCAACGGGATGGGTCGGAAACCAGCCCCTCTACCATGCGCTGCTGGTGGGGCCCCTTCATTTCTTGGCGTTCCCGACGGGGTTTGGGATCGACTCACCACCCTGCCTGCTGCCATCGTGCTGTGTGGGCTGGAGCGGTGCTGAGCCACTCGCTCCCAAGAAAACCCATCAGCCTCTGGCAGGCTTATGAAATTACCTGCTGAGATCTCTGAATAGCAGCATCGATTTCTTCCACCCTCTGCTTGATGGTGTCGCTGACCAGCTTGTATTGCTCGTTGGTGTCTGACACGAGTTTATCCAGCCCTTCACGGGCTCGCCAGGGAACCAGCTCCAAGAGAGCTCGGCTCACCTCGTTCACCGTGTCCAGGACGAGCCTGTGCTCCATCACCTCCTTCTTCAGCTCCTGTGGAAGGCACCCACAGACATGTGTCCTTCTCAGTGCTCTGGACGTGACATCCCTCTCCAGCTCCTCCCCGGGCTCTCAAAACAGCGACCAAACCCCTGCTGGCTCCCACCCTCACGTCCCTGATTCCCGGGTGCAGTTCTGCCAGCCCCCACCTTTTGCCTCTGCTGGAACTGGGGTATCTGCTCGCCGGCAGCGGACTGGCCCCCACTGGAAGCCAGCTCCTCCTCCACTTTGCTCATCCAGCCCGTGAGCTCCTCGTGCGTGGACTGGAACTTGGTGGCTAGCTGCCGAGCCTGCTCCAGCGTGCGCAGCGCCTTGGAGCTGGCAGCGGTGATGTCCGAATAGCGGGTTTTAATTCCATCCAGTTTCTCCTGGATCAGCAACACCTCCTCCCCTGTGAGACAGCAGCAAGGGGCAAGTGATGTTGGGGCCGGGGGCGCTGCAGGAAGGTCTGAGCAGGTTGCCCTGGTCCCTCCCATTTTCAATAGCTAATTTCAGTCTCACTTGTCTTTTATATCAGTGCAACTTCACAGCCTATTTTTACCACTGGGAAGCTACTCTTAGAGCTGACATTTTCTACCAGCCAGTGTAACGTCCATCTCCTCCCTGGAATAGGAAGGAAGCGTGCTGCGACGCCTGGCTTTGCCACAAGCCCCAAAGCCACCACAAACTCACTAACATGCCACAGCTCCAACAAAAAAACCATCCAGATCACTCTTTACTGCTGTTTCCGAGCGGACAAGAAACTTCAAGCCAAATTCTTTGTAATCACTCTTCCTGCTGCACGTCTCCCACAAGGACAGAGGTCTGTACATCTGCTCTGAGCAGACCACATCTGAAGGAAATGCATCGCCCCGACCTTTCTTCCCACTCGTTAACACAAACTCACACCCACGTGGCAACAGCAACAACTGTTCGGTATGGGAAAGCAATATTAGGAAAGGGCCGGGTGTATTTTTAACCTCTTTCCATGTGATTTAGCAGCTGGATGCAATGAGAAAACCCTCCCTCGCGTCGCAGGGCAGCTCAGTGCTGAGCACCACCGCACCGGCGGTGGGAATCACCCGCTCACCAAGCTGCGAGGTCGGTACTTGGGAATAACTGAGTCCTCAGCTGGAGGGCTTGTGGCTCAGCATCCAGGTCTGGATGCAGAACAGCTACTCTGGGAGTACCCGGAAGGGAATTAGACCTGCGGGAGAATGGCCTCCCCCCAACAACGTATCACCGCCGAGCATGGACTTCCCAGGGAGGACCATGTGGAGGACAGGGGGCTTCCCAGACCCCTCACATGGGCCTGAGCATGCTCAGCTCTCCATGTTACCTGTGGTTTGCTTCAGAAGAGCTTGCCCGTTTCTAATGGCTTGGTCCACGTTCTTCTTCCTGTTCACGATTTCCTCATTCAAAGCCTGGAGAGAAAGGCAACCCGGGGTCATCCTTCTGCGGGCAGGTCCCCACACTCCCACGCAGAGATGCTAAGCAGAGCACTCACTGCTCCTACTGAGCACGGGAAGGGTGGACACCACGTCTGACACTTGGCCAGTCATCCTGCTATGGGTCTTACTGGGAATTCTGGGACCCAAAGGCTCAAATCTTAGAGCAAACCCATCCCAACCCACTGGCAGTGTGTTACCATAGAACTTGCCCTTGTGCTAGACACAACCTCACTCTTAAAAAGAGCCCGCACAGCCCCCAGGGAGCGGAAGCAGACAGCTTCCCCGGTGGCCAGCCTGGCTCAGAAAACCCACCAGGCTTTTCAAACACTCATTCTTGGAAACAGCAGCTTTTCAAAGGCACAGGGTGGCCAAGCTTGCTCAGACATCGTTCACAAAGCAAATAAATCATTTGAAGTTTCCCCCCACCCCAGGAAACCCATTTTTGGGGCCACAATTATTATTTTTAACTGATGAAATCTCTTTATGCTTCTCCAAGCCTAGAAGAGAACCGGCAATGGAACAAGCTTTGCAAAATTAAAGTCAGACCAGAAACCAAAAATAAAACCAGAGAAATGCAACAAAATAAACAACATAAACATGGAAGAAAATGGAAAATACCAGCTGGTCGGCATGCTGCTTCTGCAGGACGTCCCGTTTGTAATCCTTTACGGATACCGAGCCGAGCTTGTCCTCGACCTCAGCCAGCCAGTTGAGCACTTCCACCTCCTCCTCCCCAAAGAGCCTGGCGTTAGAGAGTGCCTGATCCAGCAGCGCTGCCTTCCGGCAGCACCGGTCGTGGACCTCGCCGTAGCGGCTCTGCAGAGAGTCTAGCTTCTCTGCCAGCAGCCTCCGCTCAGCGGCACAGCTCAGGGAGGAGAGGGACTGCCCAACACCGACTGCCCGAGACACATCAGCCGCGTGGCTCTCTATCTCTTCCTCTAGAGCCTGAATGGCGGGAGGATAAAATGGACAACAGAAAGGAAAATGAGTGAAAAAATGGATAAAAAAAACACATACAAGGGGAAACAGTGAAGGCAACTGAAGGAATGAAGGAGACGTGAACCCACCCATAAATGGGCAAACTGTGTCAAAATAAAAAAGAAAAACAAGAAGAGGAAAGTTTTTTCTATCCAGAGCCAGACACACTTGCTGCGAGGTGCAAAGACATGTTTAATATTTATCCACGCTGGTGGGTTCAGGATGGCAGCCTCCTCCGGACAAAAGCAGCCTGGATAATTCCTCTGATACTCGTTCATGCCAAAGAACCCCTCGCCATGGCAGAAACAACCACCTGAGAGGAACACGATACCAGTCACCACCACCAGCAGCTCCTGTTGACACCCAGGTCCTACCTTGTGCCGACTGATCTGCTGCTGGATTTTGGCAGTCTGGGTACCGATGGGCTCCGAGTTGGCCAGTTTCTTCTCCGTCAGTGACAGCCAGTCCGACACGGGCTCCGTGGTTTCGTGGAACTGCTTTGCCAGCACCAAGATGTCCTGCAGCTGCTTCTGCCTACGGGAAGGAAGAAACCACTAAGGAGCAGCTCCCTGCTGGAGCCAGGAATGGTGAGAAGCTTTGGGCTTTAGGAAGCAGGAACCAAAGCAGCCTTGTTCAGAGCAAGGTAAGACAGTGTGTCAGCAAAGCTGCAAAGGCAAACCCAAAAATCAAGGTGGAGAAACATAAACCCAAGCTTTTTCCTGCCACTTTGCCTTTAGGGTCCACTTTATGCCCCCCGGGAAGGTGGCAGAATGGCTGTCCCGATCTGCTGGTTTCCTTCCATGCCTATCACTATCTCAAAGTTCCTCTGACATGCTCAGCTTGTGGCCGGGCTCTCAGTGTCTCAGAGCTGCTGAGCTCCTGTTTGATGACAGTCTGGCACCGGTACAAGCCCTAGATGGACAGTCCATCCAGTTGGCAGTGATTTAAAACACTGGGAGGTCAAATCTGGCCCTCAAAAGTGACTTTATAACCTCAAATATTAGCTTAGGTAGCAACAAGCGGCTCATAAACGAGATTCAGGCAGCAGAAAGGTGTCAACAGGATATTGCTGCTAAAGCTAAACATTAACGTTTAAAGGAATAAAAATAACATCCAACCCCTGCAGGGAATTTATTTAATCTGAGCTCTTCCCTGCCATTGTAAACCAGCGCTATCAACTCCAGCTCCCAAACAGGCTTTGACTTCTCATGTTTTCCAGCTGTTTCCACGTTTCCAGGATGTGTCTGCAGAGAAATCTCCGCCAGCTCCCCGTGTGTTGTAACCCCAAGCTCCAGGGCACCGTGAATCGCCGGATGAGCCAGCCCTGTGTTTTTGGCCGGTGGGACAGAACCCCTCACCTGCCAGCCGCCCGGCCCAGCAGCCCTGCCCAGCGCCGCTCCAGGCTCTCCAGCTGGCCCACGATCTTCTCCCGGTCTGCGGGCTCAGCTGACTGCGCGATCCTGCCGCCCTCTGCCTGGATCATCTCAACGGTGGCTTTGCGATCGTCCAGGAGGCGTTGCAGCAGCTTTAGCAGTGAAACAAAGGAGGATAAAAGTTACCAGATTGGAGGAGCAGAACATCTTCTAGCCCTCAGAGATAGCAAATCTCTAATTGTGGCTGAAAACCACCGTGAGCACAGGGCCAAGACCAAAGCCAGCCCAGTGGGACAGTCTCTGCCATCAAAACCAGTTTAAAAAAATTAAAATAATCTAATAATATGCTTTAACTTTTGGCCAGCCCTGAAGTGGTCGGGCAGTTGGACTAGATGATCATTGCAGGTCCCTTCCAACTGAAATATTCTATTCTAGTCTAAAAAAGTTTCAAAGCACAAAGAATTTTCAGAGGCTTCCCCATCGCTCCCCTCCCCCCAAAACTTATCAAGTTTTTAACTTGGACTTTAATAAACTTCCTCTTCAAAGCCTCGGTAAGAATTCATTTCTAAAACGTTTGACCACAAGCACACTTGAACTTTCATCCGCCTGCTCGG
>NW_010433489.1:6778-8495 GCF_000710305.1 Buceros rhinoceros silvestris | reverse complement strand
CAGGCGCCGGCCCAGGCTGTTATCTCTGCAAACACCGGCACACCTTGGGTCCTTCTCACAGCTTGTACATTTGTTTTGTTCAAATACCCAGACTGGTACCTACAACGCCAGCTTGCTCCTGACACAGCAGAATTACCAGCACAAACACAACCTAGGGCTGGAAAAACACGGCTGACCAGCAAAACCAGCAGCAAACTTCCAGAGGCAGTGGGACAATAAAGTGACGCTGGAGGTTTCAATGATGGAGATAGCGAGTGCAGCAAACAAGCTGCCTGCTTGTTACCTCAGGATGAGGGGAACCAGAAGATCCACCATAAAAGAAGAGGCATGTGGACATCTCAGCTCCACCTTATCTGTTACAGCTGGACCCCCAAAACGTTGTCCTGCTGTCCAGAGCCTCCCCTCCCACCAAGCCACCCACTGCCCTCTGCTTGCTCACCTTCTGCTCCTGGATCTGGGCTTTCACCACCTTGTACTCGGCAGAGGGAGGTTTCTGGTTGGAGATGAGCTCCTCAGTGTCCGCCAGCCAGCTCAGCAACGGCTCCAGGGCATCCTGAAACTTCCCACAGTGCAACAGGGCCTCTTGCAGCTGAGCAACTCTCTGGGCCACCTGCACCCCAAACACAACACCACGGCATGGTGAGGGGCGTGACATCTCGTCGCCAGAGCCTCACCTCCCTGTCCACGACCCCCTGCTTCCACCAGCCCCCTACGGGGCCGAGAGAAACCAGCCCCCCGCCGTGTTCTGACCTTCTTGTTGAGGGTGTTCCAGCGGGTGTTGATTTCTTCCATGTCATGTTCCAGCCCTTGGACATCACAGTTTTTCCCGGCGCTTTGGATGAGTCCTTGACCAACTCCATTGACTTGCTGTAGCTTTAGCTGGAGAGGATCCACTTGCTCCTTCTGGAACAGCTGGGGGTGGGAAGGGTGGGAGAGAAAAGGTGTTTATAACCTGTGAGCTGCTCTTACAGCCCCTCCATTGTTCACTAGACACAACTGCCTTTCATCTCTAGAGATGATGCAGAAGCTACTTGCACTGATTTTATTGGAGTTGTGCAAGTTTGCCTAAACCCCTCCCTTGCCTTGACCCAGCCACACAGATGTCGCAGGAACTCCTCTGCTTTTAAAAGGGAAAATCCCCTTTTTCCAGGCACCAGAGTGAGGAGGAGAGAGCAAACTGGGGAAGAAATGAGAGCATCGGCTCTAGGCAGCCGTCAGATTGGGCAATGGTGCTCCTGGGGAAAAACCCGAAGCAATTCTCACAGTGATGCTACTGAGACCAGGGACCTGACATCACAGGAGTTTTGTTAACCACGGAATTACAGACACTGAGAAGCTCGCTGTGTTTCACAAGACAAAGGCAACAGGCAATTAATGTGCTAGTCGTTAACCGCGCTGCGTACTTGGCACGGTCCTGCCTGGGAATCCTGTGGGGAAAAGCTTTCTAAATCAAAAAAGATTTGATAGGGAAGGGGGAGGAGAGTGAATGAAGCTCCCCATTGTAGAGAGAGGCAGCAGGGAAAATCCTGTTTCCGCGAGGGAGATAAGTGCTCTTTATCAGAGCCGAGGATCTGCTGCAACCACCGGCTGCCCTGCCCAGCACTGCCGGGGCGACCGCACAGCCCAGTCCCAGGGGACAAACCTGCTGCTGCCCCACAACAAACAGCACAAGCCCCCCAAAAAGGGAGCAGAGTCCTGATGCTTGCTCTGCCCCCTT
>NW_010433489.1:6059-6687 GCF_000710305.1 Buceros rhinoceros silvestris | reverse complement strand
GGACCACAAGCTGATGCAGGGCACAGGTCACCCTGCACCCAGCGCTGGGCAGGACCCGAGCCCTCGGCCCTGTCACAACGTTCTCTTGCAGGGGAGCGGGGGGAGTGCGGCCAGCCCCCAGCTTTCCCGAGTGCCCAAGAACACACGGGGATTGACAGCATCGAAAAATTCCCACTCGCTTGTGAGATCTCTCCTAGCAGAGCAGCGGCTCCTGGACGGCATCAGCCCTCTGGACTCGGCAATCGTTGCCTCCAAAAGAACACAAGCCAGGCAAAAAAAAAACCCCAAGCACAAAAACCCCCCTAAAAGCACACAAAAAAAAGTTCCCAGCCTGAACGAGAGCAGCTGCCTTGAGCAAGAGCAGCTGCCTGGACTTTCTTTGCCCCATTTTCAAAGAAGAAGCTATTCCTTCCCGTCGGAGCTCAGCAACTCGGGGGCCGGAGGTATCGCCCCAAGACACAGCACGAAGGGTGTGCTGGAGACACTGTCCAGAGCTGTTTGCCCAGGGAGAATTAGACCATGGTTATAACAAATAAAGGGTGACGTGAAACCACTGATGCCCCAGCCGCTTCTCCTGTTACTGTTTATATATGGAGCTGGCTGCTGGAGCAGCCAAACCCACAAAAGG
>NW_010433489.1:4053-5910 GCF_000710305.1 Buceros rhinoceros silvestris | reverse complement strand
CCGAGCTTAATGAGCCCGGCAGGCCGGGCGGGGGCGGAGCCGGAGGAGCGAGCACGTCCAGCGCACTTGTTTTTCTTCGCTCATAAAAGATCCCGGTGATTTAGATCATTAACCTGTGACTCAGCTTTGAAACAAATAGTTAAGGTACACCCTTCGCTGGGCAGGGAAAGGCAGAGAGTGGGGTGTCCTGCCTGGGCGAAGCAGCTGGACAGACATCTTGGAGAGCAGCAGGACATCTGCTCCACCGCACCTCCTCCTCCTCCTCGCTCCCCAAAATGCTTCCCAAAGCATCCCCCAGCTTTCTGCTTCCCTCATCTCCTTCCTTTCCTCATCATGCTCCTTAACCCCACCGCTCCTGAACACAGTGCCCAGCCCTGTGGTGAGAAGAACCAGCATTACCCCAGTGCAGACCCAGAGCTGCCGCAGCCTCGACGACATTGGAGCAAGGTGAAGATTTCTGGGGTTAACAACCAGGGACACCCCCCATAAAACAAGGGTTCCACCAGCAAGGTCATGCTGACACCAAAATAGGAAATTTCATATGACGACAGGAACCCAACAGCTCTTCTTCCTTGCTGAGGTGCCCCAGCCTGTGCTCAGTGAAAAGCATCTCTCCAAGCTCCTCCACGTGCATTTCTCAAGCAGGCGGCACAGCCTAAAGGATGAGTAATTGCTACCGAACTGGCATTTTTGGCGCTGACTAACTTTGATGTCTCCTTAGTGATATTTCTGCTAACCTGGATGGCAGTAAATCAGCGCTTGGCTGTGGGAACTCTGCCACCGAGGTCTCTCCAGGCGAAAGCCACGAGCACAGCAGGGTAAAGCAAATCCCCGGACACCAGAGAGAGCTGGAGTCCCTTCCTGTGCGCGTTCAGAGCCTCAGCACCTTATTGCTCTCTTAGAAAGCCACAGAAAGCAGTGACTGCACAGGACAGGAATTATTTGCACTTAATTTCTTTTACAGGATTCCCTCTTTAGACATAATTTCTGCGTCCAAGCTGGGAACCGCCCAACCAGGATCTGTCGAGAAGATTTTTCTCAAGTCTGGATTTATGACTGAGTGACCAATAAGCTCATAAAGTTTAAGACAATTGTTCAGGTCACGGAGCAGTGATAGTCTTTTGCTTCCCCTACTCTATAAAACCACAAAATTCCCCCCAAACCATGTTGGCTGCCAAATTCAAGCCAAACTCAGGAGGGAAAGGGCTGTTTCAACCCCCACAGATTGTGGCCGTGCGATACTGAGCAGGCTCCCATCTCCCACTCACCCCTCGAGTGCAAAATAAAGCGATTTCTGCGCCTGAAACCCCGTCTGCGAGCGCTGGAGCAACAAATACCTCGTTATGCGGAACGAATCCATCTGGTAGAGCAGGAGGCCCTTCTGCGATGGGAGCGGTGGTGGGGGGTCCCTCTGCGCCCGCGGGCACCTCTCCCTCGCTGGGTGCTGGGGAAGGGGCACCCCCCTGGCTGGGGGGATGGAGGGTGTCCCCCAGCACAGTCCCAGGGAGGGTTTGTGCGGTGGGTGCCGTGGTGGCAGGTGTGTCCAGCAGCGCTGGGGTGTTGAGTCCCTCCAGAGGGGGTGGGAAGGCGGAAGGGGGACCCTCTGCGTCTGGTGGCATGGAGGCACCATCCCAAGCTGCCACCTGTGCTGTGGACGCTCTTGCAATGGGGTCACCCTCCACAGCTAGTGCTTCAGTGGACGGGTGCTCCGGGATGGGCAGTACAACCACGTTGGCAAAGTCATCTGTATCCCCCAAGGCCACTGCTGGTCCTCCCACTGCCAGCGGCAGAGGGGCACCACTGGGGTCCCTGACACCGGCTACGAGTAGGTCGGACGCTTGTGGCGGCACAGCGGCA
>NW_010433489.1:3521-3998 GCF_000710305.1 Buceros rhinoceros silvestris | reverse complement strand
GTAGGTCGGACGCTTGGGGCGGCACAGCGGCAACAGGCACATCAGCAAACGGTGGTGGGGCATCCAAAAGCTCTTCCACTGCCAAGGACACGGCAGTGGTGGTGGTGTCTGGAAAAGGGTGCTCGATACATGGCTCCTCAGCATCCATGGTAGGATCCTCAGTGGCCAGTGGTATCTCCTGAGCCTGGGGCTCTGAGCCAGCCACATCCCCTGGTACCGGTGGGTTGGCTGAAGCAGAAAGACCCCCAACATCCCATGGGATGGCATCAGGAGCAGGCTGTCCCACAATGGGCGATGTGCTGGGAAGCTCTTCTGGGGCGGCTGGGCTGGCAGCATGCAGGACCCCCTCACCTGGCACCCCGCTAGGGCTCTGCACCGCCGGCCAGTCCTCCCAGCTGCAGGCAAACAGTAAATCCAGGTCTCCTGGCTGCAGGATGGCTGCCGGTGCCTCCCTGTGCATGACAGCTAACTCCACAG
>NW_010433489.1:2847-3438 GCF_000710305.1 Buceros rhinoceros silvestris | reverse complement strand
TGCCTCCCTGTGCATGACAGCTACCTCCACAGGGGACCCCTCGGTGCAGGCAGCCCCTTCCAGAGCCAGGCCCTGGTCCAGGAGAACTGTTTCCCATGGGAGGTCCTCAACAGGCACTGGGGACATTGTTAGAGCCTCAGAGCCCAGCTCTGATACAGAGCCGGTGTGCAAAGGCAGCAGAGAACCGTGGTGAGCATCCCCACTTTCTGCCACGTGAGTCTGGCCCTCAGCTCCATCACTCTCTGATCCCAAATCTGTGGCTTCATCCTCAGAAACCAGTTCTGGGACATCCCAGCTGGCAAGCTCAGTCCTTCCAGGCAGAAGGTGATGGGTCTCAAATGGATCCACCCCCTCAATACCAGCCTCGCCATGCGGCGGGAGAGACCCCAGCTCCTCCACCACCGTGTCAGGAGCTGGGGGCTGGCAGGGGGACAGCCCAGCTGGGGACACGCAGCCAGGACAGGTCTCCTCAGGAAGCTGCAATACTTCACCATCAGAGCTCAGCAAGTCTTGGTTATCTTCATCCCACCCCACTGGAGCGCTGGGGTAACCACTTCCCTCCAAGCCAGAAGCTGGACATGAACCTGTCTC
>NW_010433489.1:529-2727 GCF_000710305.1 Buceros rhinoceros silvestris | reverse complement strand
ACATGACCCTGCCTAGGGAGAGGGCATCCCCCCAGCCACCAGCACCGCCACCACGCAACTGTCCACGAGCTCCGGGTCCACCAGGTCAGGCTCACCCTCCTCTGCCAGCACCGGAGAGCACTGCCGGAGGGAGCCCGGCCCCACCGCGGCCATGGGGCTGGGTGAAGCCCCTCCGTCTGAGTCCGTCGGGGTGACGGCTGAAGTGTCCCTTTCTGAGAAGGGCTCTGTTGCTGGCTCCAGCGCGCTCAGCACCTGCGAGCTGCAGGTGACATCAAAGTCCTCCAAATCTGACACAACGGCAGAATCTGAGGCGCTGATGTCCAAAGGGGCTGTACGCTGACACACTTCAACCACCCCCCCGGCCAGCGTGGCCAAATCTGGGTCCACCCCCTCCGAGTCCATCGGGGAGGCCTGAACCTCCGCGTGGCCAGGGACAGCCCCATCGTCCTCGTGCAGGCACTGCTCTTCCAGCTCCAGAAACATCTGCACTGAGTCCGTGTCGGACAACTCGGGGACTGCAGGGCTGGCCGAGCGCTCGGAACCCAGAGCAAAGTCCTCGGCCTCACACTGCACCGCCACGTCCTCAGTGCAGCACGCACTGCCGGAGAGGGGGCTGCCAGCACCCCCCAGGGACACGCAGCACCGGGAGGTCCCTGAGCTGGGGGCAGAGCTGTCCGCTGGAGCAGCAAATTGTTCCCTTTCTTCAGAAATATCTGCCAAGCAACAGCTCTTCTTCTCCTCTGCCACCAGAACAGCCTTTCCTCTCCCTGACAGCGTCGCCTCCTCCCACTCCTCCATCATCACCCAGCGCTCGTCCTCCTCAAATCTCAGCTCAGACTCTGTTTTTTCCCTGAGATTGGAGGTGATGAGAATATCCAGTCCTGCATCCAGCAGCTCTTCGCTAAGGCACGGAGAGAGGTTGACATTCTCCACCGTACAGTCCGACTCGGAGGCCTCCAGGGTCTCCTGGCGCCCATCGCTGAGGCTTGCCTTGATGAAATTCTTCCTGGCCCGTGGCCAGGTGGCACTGGGGAGCCGGTGAGCCCTGGCCAGGCCCCCAACGCGACTGCGACTGTCACCAGCATTCAGCAAGGTCTGGCGCTCATCCCGGGGAACGCCATAGCCATCTGAGGCTGTCAGAGCCTCTGCTGTACCAGATGACTTGGAGACGTGCTCCAAGGTGAGCGACTCGGACATGGGCTCGCCGTGGTCACTCTGGGCTGGGCGCTCGGTGAGAATGGCACTTGACTCCCGCTTATCCCGCAGGGAAGGGTTGGAGGCACCAGCTTCCGACACCTCGCTCAGCGAAGCCCCCATCCTTTCCGCAAATTCGGTGAAGTTCGGTGGCATGAAGGATTTCCATGACCGCCGGTTGACGTTCTCCTTCCTCTCGGGGTTTGGTCGTCTCCTTGGTGGAGCTGGCGCCGGCTTAGAGACATCGCTGCTGAGCTTCAGCGCATCGAAGATGACTCGCTCGTCCAACTTTTTAGTTTCTGGTGCTCTGGACTCAAAGACATTAGCAGCTCCCAGAGTCCCATTGCTGGATATGGTGCTGCCATCCCCCTTGCCGAGGGTGCTCTTGGAAAGCTGGTTGAGCTTTGATCCCTGATCGATTTGCTCGTTAATTCTCATCGTGTCATATATCGACCTCTGGGGCACGTAGCAATCCTCTATATAACCATCCTCCTCCTCGCCCTTCCCCAGGCAAGTGCGGTTCTGCCGTAAACAGTCTGGCCGGCTCAGTGGTTTGCCCATGCTCTCGTCCTTACGGATGACGAAACTGCCCCGGCAACCTTTTGCCCGCCACGGCAGGAAGCATCACACAGCCAGCAGGTCCCAAACCCGCCCTGGCAGACTCCGATCCCAAAGCAGCAACGCTACGGGGATGGGAGGGTGCACTGGCAGCACCGCGCCGGCTCAGCAGCCTGACCGGCGGTCCCGAGCAGTGAAACAACCCATGTCACCTCCCAACCCCCCCAAAACCCCCCATCCATCAGCAAACTGTCCAAAACCAACAGCTTTGATTAAAATATTCCCAATGGCTGTTTGCAACTGAAACCGCGGAAGAGTTTGAAGCTCTTCAATTCTCCCGTCCGTCCTTCTTTAGTAACAAAGGCACTGCTTGTCTGGGCCACTCACGTATCGCAGCCCGAGCGGCGAGCTGCTCCTCGCATTTTCTGCCCCGCTCTAAGTCCCGT
>NW_010433489.1:0-207 GCF_000710305.1 Buceros rhinoceros silvestris | reverse complement strand
CGGCGCCGGAGGCCCGCCGAACCCCCAAAATCCAGCCGGCTGCCACGCGGCGGTCCAGGCACTGACTCCTGCGGTGAGGAAGGCTGCTGGGTCTCCGCTTTTTTTCTTCCTCTTTCTCCCGAGGCAAAAAAATAAATTGGCTATAAAACGCATCCAAAAATGGCAAGAGGACAGAGCGGCACGAAATCCCCCAAGTTGCCGGGAGCC
>NW_010433488.1:7107-10574 GCF_000710305.1 Buceros rhinoceros silvestris | reverse complement strand
CTGTGACGCGTGGGGCTGGGTGTTTCCTGCCCACAGCGGGGAGCGAGCGCCTTCTCCCTCTCCGCGGGCCCCGGGGCCGGCGCAGCCCCGGGGCGATGGACCTGGCCTATGTCTGCGAGTGGGAGAAGAAGCCGAAGAGCAACCACTGCCCGTCCATCCCGCTGGTGTGCGCCTGGTCCTGCCGCAACCTCATCGCGTTCACCACCGACCTCAGGAATGAGGAGGAGAAAGGTACGGGGTGCCCGTGCCAGGCTGGGTGACCTCTCCTGGGACCTCACCACCCCTTCAGGCAGGGCCTGCCGGCAGAAACCGCTGGGCTGGGTGACCTCGGCTCTGCTTTGACCCCAGAGTCTCTCACCTGCGCTAAAAACCACAAGAAACTCGTGCTCTTCCTTCCATTTAATGGGTGTTTTTTCACTCGCTCTGCTCCATCAGGGCAGCTCTGTGCTGGTGTCGGTGCCTCACCTCAGCTGCCAAGCACGGTTGTCAGTTATCCTCCCGAAAGTGCTTGATGATGAATATTTTAAGCCTTCCCCTGCAGCAGCTAGGGCACTGTGGGTTTAAAACATCCTTTGGGTTTATGCAGGACAGTGATTCGCTTCTCTCCCGGTGCAGATCTCACCCATATGGTCCACATCATCGACACTGAGCACCCATGGGACGTCTACTCTGTTAACTCTGGCCATGCCGAGGTCATCACGTGCTTGGAGTGGGATCAGTCAGGTGAGCGGGGATCCCTTCTTGTTCCCCCTCTGTCCTGTGCGTTTCCTGAAGCAATGGTGCACGGTGACTTTGTTGCTTTGCTGCCGTCACTCCTCAGTCTCTGTCTCACACCACACCACACCACACCGGGGTGCTTTGGTTTTTGGGCCATACCCCCTGGCTCTTACGAGGCACCGTTGTCGTAGGCTCCAGGCTGCTCTCGGCCGACGCAGATGGACACATCAAGTGCTGGAGCATGACTGACCACTTGGCCAACAGCTGGGAGAACACTGTGGGCAGCCTGGTGGAGGGGGACCCGGTGGTGGCCCTGTCCTGGCTGCACAACGGCGTGAAGCTGGCCCTGCACGTGGAAAAGGTTTGTCCTGCCTCTGCAGGGGACCCCCCCGGGTTGTTGGCAGAGGGCTGGGGAAACCCCCGTCTGTGTTCCTCTGGGCTCTGGGCTTCTTCCGTGGCCACGGGCATGTCGAGTAGGGGAATTCTTCCAGTCAGAAGAAAACGCCAAGTTCCTGATTCCTCATGAATTTCGGCAGGAGTCGGATGCCTTGTTTCTCTTGGCGCTTTGAACGCGTCCTCCTTAGTCTGGTGCTTCAATCTCCATGGCTGTGAAACGGAGATAAAAGCATTTCTTTGCCTGCCCATAGTAATACAGACAAAATGCGTCCAAGGTCCTGAGGTTTGATCCAGGGATTTGGGAATGGGAACCATATGTGCATGGAGATAAGCTGCTTGTTTAGAAACGCGTCTAATTCCGTCAGACTCAAAAAGAGCAAGTCTGGCACGCAGGAGTTACCCACTTACAGCGTGTTAAATGTTAACTCTTGGGGTGTCCTGCAGAGAGAAGCTTTTCCCTCTCTTTAGCCCCAGAGAACCCCAGGCACAGGGCTGGTGTCGGAGCGGTGTTTGGCCATGGAAAGGGAGAGGGGTGACAGTCCTCCAGATGGGAGCTCTGTGTCTGGGTGCTCCCAGAGCTTTGCTGAGGGGCTGGTTTGTGTGGCCAGAACCGCGCTGGCCTCTCCGGGCTGAGGGATCAGAGCTGTGTGTGAGCTCAGTGTCCTCTGGCTCCGTCCAGCCCCGTAGACCGCGGCAGGGCCCTGGCAGGGAGCTCCGTGTCCCCGAGCCTGCCGCGGGCGTCGGGAGCAAACGTCTTTGTGTCACTGACCTTTGTTCGCAGTCTGGAGCATCGAACTTTGGCGAGAAGTTCTCCAGGGTGAAGTTCTCTCCGTCGCTGACGCTGTTCGGTGGGAAGCCCATGGAGGGCTGGATCGCGGTGACCATCAGTGGGCTGGTGACGGTCTCTCTCCTCAAGCCCAACGGGCAGGTGCTGACATCCACTGAGAGCCTGTGCCGTCTCCGCTGCCGCGTGGCCTTGGCTGACGTCGCCTTCACTGGTGGGGGGAACATAGTGGTGGCCACGTCGGATGGCAGCAGCACCTCCCCTGTCCAGTTCTACAAGGTCTGTGTCAGCGTGGTGAACGAGAAGTGTAAAATAGACACTGAAATCCTGCCCTCCCTCTTCATGCGCTGCACCACGGACCCTGCCCGCAAGGACAAGTACCCGGCCATCACCCACCTGAAGTTCCTGGCTCGGGACATGTCGGAGCAGGTGAGTGTCTGCTGGCAAAGCAGGCAGGGGTTAAGTGAACAGCAGGGAGTAGCCGTTTGCGCCATATTTGGCCTCCCCGCATGGCTCTGGGGGTGGACGATCGTGTCCTGCAGTGCCCTTTGTGTTTCTCGTGCTCTTGCTGGACGTGCTGCCCTGAAACGCTCAGGGGTGCGCTGGCCAAGCCCTGCAGTTCGTGGAAAAGCAGCTGGAAGGGGCCTGTCCCTCATTAGCCTGATTGCGCTCTGCGCTGTTTGTTCTCTGGATCTGGCCATGGTTGTCAGGGCAGCTCTGCCAGTTCCTGGGAAGGTCTGGGACGGGAGGTCTCGTCCTCAGGCCTCGACTTCAAAGCAGCCCCTCTCCAGACCTCTCGGAGCTCCTGATCTGCGTGACTCAATTTAGCAGCTTAACTCTATTTGCCAGGGCGTTGATAACACGATTCTGGGAAGCGAAGTGGTTCAGTGAGACCAAACCTCTCCTCTGCTCAGGGCAGGGAACACGGTGCCTGCTCCAGCCCAGAGGCAGCTCGGTCCCTGTCCTTCCCTTTGCCTTTCATTCGTGGTGGGTGCGAGTGACATCAGCAGGCTTGTGGGGGGCAGATGGTGGTGACGGAGAGAGGCAGAGGCTGCGATAACACGTGGTGAAGGTCTGCCTCTCTTGCCTTCTGGCCAGGACTGGGGGCTTCACCGTCACCTACTGCCGATACCATCCTCTGCTTGTCACCAGTGGGGGATAAGCTAACCGGGAGAAGGAGCCTCAAAGCAGGGGAACGAGGGAGGGGTGGAAGAGGCCCCGGGGTGGTGTCGTTCCCTGTGCCCCTGGCCACAGCGTGGGTTTCTGGTTCGCAGGTGCTGCTCTGCGCATCCAACCAGAACAGCAGCATCGTGGAGTGCTGGTCTCTGCGGAAGGAGGGTTTGCCAGTCAATAACATCTTCCAGCAGATCTCCCCCGTGGGTGAGTTCCCGCAGCGAGACTCGTAGGAGCAGGAGCATGGGCTGGGTGAAGAGGCAGGCCAGGTTCCCAGAGCCCTTCCGCAGACGCACGGTGGTCCAGAGTCCCGCTTTTCTCTTCTGTTTGGCCACTCGCCCTGTTCCCGCTGTTTGCATCTCGCTTCCAGAAGCGGGTTGGTTCCACTTCCACTCAA
>NW_010433488.1:6389-6942 GCF_000710305.1 Buceros rhinoceros silvestris | reverse complement strand
GCGAGCTGAGCACGGAGGGGAGAAAGATCCGGCAGCGAAGGGGGAAAGATCCGGCAGCGAAGGGGGAAGGATCTGGCAGCGAAGCTGGTTGAACCAGCCGACCCAGTCTGCTTGGTTTTTCACCTGATGGTTTCAGACATAACACAGCCCCGTCTCTGCAGTTTGTTTCAGTGACGTGTAAAGGATTATTGTACCTAAGGACCAGCAGAACCTTCCATCAAAGGAGATTTACCAGAACGAGTTGTTGTTTGTACAATTCAGGGAAATATGGGGGGAAAGCGCTGGTGGAGTGAACAGCCGGTGCTTCCTCCGTCATCCCACCGAGCCAGGGACTGTCAGCAGAGCCCGGGGGGTGTTTTCAGATCTCCATGGGGAGAGATGTCTCACTTGCTGACCTGTTGTTCACAGTTGGAGACAAGCAGCCCATGATCCTGAAGTGGCGGATTCTTTCTGCCACCAACGACTTGGATCGGGTGTCGGCTGTGGCTCTGCCCAAGCCGCCGATCTCCCTGACCAACACTGAACTGAAGGGGGCCAACGACACCAAGTTCTT
>NW_010433488.1:5184-6347 GCF_000710305.1 Buceros rhinoceros silvestris | reverse complement strand
TGCCCAAGCTGCCGATCTCCCTGACCAACACTGACCTGAAGGTGGCCAACGACACCAAGTTCTTCCCTGGACTGGGTGAGTGGTTGCTGTTGTCTTTCCAAGTGTGTACCTTTTGCTTCTTCATCTCCTGAATGAGGAACAAACCATGTGAAGTGCTCGTAGGAGAACTTCCAAAGTCCTGGTATCCTCCTGCCATCCCGTGGTCTTTCCACGGAAAGAAGCGTTGCCCTGTCAGACACTGACGTGGCCTCAGGATGCGAATGTGCCTGCGAGCCCACAGCCTTGTCGGGGCTGTCTTGCTGCCACGCGGGCTCTCGGCAGCGGCTGCTCCTCTGGGCAAAGTCTGGGCTGTACTGGAGGAGTCGCTTGCTCAGCCTCGGTCCTCTTCTCCTCCCAGGTCTAGCTCTGGCTTTCCACGATGGCAGCGTCCACATCGTCCATCGCCTGTCCTTGCAGATGATGGCCGTCTTCTACGGCTCTTCCTCCCAGCGCCCCGTGGACGAGCAGAGCATCAAAAGGCAGCGAACCGCTGGGCCCCTGGTGCACTTTAAAGCCATGCAGCTCTCCTGGACGTCCCTGGCCTTGGCTGGCATCGACAGTCACGGGAAGGTATTGTGCTCTCGTACGAGATGGGGGGAGTTGGTCTCATCCAGGCGCTCTCCAAGTGATGGGTCACTCAGAAAAACACCGGCAACGTTCCTTGCAGCTGTGTGATCCCTGTTGAACAAGAAGGGGTGGATCCCGTTAGCGCAGGAATTCTGGGTCAGGACTGAGCTGTATTCGGCCCCGAGTTGTGTCGTGGCTCTGTGGAATGTTTTCAGGCTGGTTCTCGATGCGGGTTTCGCTCTCCTCTTCCCCTCAGCTGAGCATGCTTCGCATCTCCCCCTCCATGGGCCACGTGCTGGACATGAACATGTCCCTCCGCCACTTGCTGTTCCTGCTGGAGTACTGCATGGTGACAGGCTACGACTGGTGGGACATCCTGCTCCACGTCCAGCCCAACATGGTCCAGAACCTGGTGGAGAAGCTGCACGAGGAGTACATGCGCCAGAACGCAGCCCTGCAGCAGGTCAGCGGAGCCTCCGCGGAGGGCGGGCATGTGGGGTGGGCTGGGGGGAGGCAGCAGGAACAGCCAGTCTCTGCAGCCAGACGGCTCGCGGTGG
>NW_010433488.1:3883-5076 GCF_000710305.1 Buceros rhinoceros silvestris | reverse complement strand
ATCCTCGGAAGCCAGACGGCTCGAGCTGGCTACGCTGGCTCTGGATGCCTGACCCGCGCCGCGCTCGAGGTGCGGGGACCCTCTGTTTAGCAGGGTTCGTTTTGACGAACAGTAACAGGTCTCTGCCTGCTGGAAAACCCTGGTGAGGTGGGACAGTGGTTTCTGCAGAGGTTCTGGGAGAGGCAGCGCCGTAGCGCTCGGAGCAGTGTTCGCTCTTCCTGTCGCTCAGGTGGCAGAAGTGGGAGTGGAGAAGAAAGCAGCTTTGATGAGCTTATGCTAATTCTGCCTTTGCTGCGGTGTGTTGCTGGTGTCTCTGTCAATCAGGTCCTCTCCACCCGCATCGTTGCCATGAAGGCATCTCTCTGCAAGCTCTCCTCCAGCACGATAGCCCGCGTGTGCGACTACCACGCCAAGCTCTTCCTCATCGCCATCAGCTGCACCCTGAAGTCGCTGCTACGGCCACACTTCCTGAACACCCCGGACAAGAGTCCCGGCGACCGGCTCACCGAGATCTGCTCCAAGATCACCGACGTAGGTACTGATTGCTCCTAATATCTGGCACTGCCTCTGAGGGTTTCCTGTCAGATCGTTCCCTTTTTAGCTGTCACGGTGTCATGGTAACTCTTGGGTTTGAGGAGGAGGAGGGTGACCCCTCTTGGCACCTCAGGAATGGGTGGTGAAGCCTGGATCCATCTTGCTTCTCTTTCAGACATTGACAAGGTGATGATTAACCTGAAGACGGAGGAATTTGTCCTGGAGATGACCACGCTGCAGTCCCTGCAGCAGCTCATCCAGTGGGTGGGCGACTTCGTGCTCTACCTGCTGGCCAGCCTCCCAAACCAGGTGAGAGCTGGGGCGGGGAAAACATGCAGCCGTGCTGCGCGGGTGGCGTTAGCCAGCGCCCCTGGTGCTCTGTCCAAATGGGCGCTTGAGCGGAGAGTAAGGAACTGCAGGAAAATGGTCCTTTCTGTGCCCGTCTGGGCATCAGCGGTGCAGCGAGTGGCAGCGTTCAGAGAAACGGGACCAGTAGCTGCACGACTTGTGCAGTAGCTGCACGAACCTCTGGTGCCTCTGAGCCCCCGGCACCAATGTCACCCTCCTGAGAAAAGGATCATTGGAAAGCGGTTCTGTCAGGCTGCGCTTAAGTCCCGCTCTTGGCCGTCCTTCTTCCCTGGCAGGGCTCACCGGTGCGG
>NW_010433488.1:1129-3726 GCF_000710305.1 Buceros rhinoceros silvestris | reverse complement strand
CCCTGGGCATGTTCCGGGAGCTGATGGTGGTGATCCGCATCTGGGGGCTGCTGAAGCCGAGCTGCCTCCCTGTCTACACGGCCACCTCCGACACCCAGGACAGCATGTCCCTCCTCTTCAGACTGCTCACCAAACTCTGGCTCTGCTGTAAGCATTTCCCCGAACAAAAGAATCCCGTAACGTGGGTCGGGCATGACAGGGATAATTGTGGGGAGTAACTGGAGTGGCTCTGGAGTGTTGGGAAAGGGCAAGCTCAGCTGCCAGATTTATTGTTTCCTGGGCTGCGTTGGTGGGTGGAGGAGGGAACCACACGCCCTTCTCTCGGTCTCCAGATGAGAAATAAAAAGGTCACACTGGTTCTCTCCCCCTCTGCTTCATTTTCTCTGCAGGTCGTGAGGAAAATCACATCACGGAGCCAGATGACACCCTGATCGACGAGTGTTGCCTCCTGCCCAGCCAGCTGCTCATCCCCAACATTGACTGGCTGCCCATCAACGACGGCATCATCAGCAGGCTGCAGAACAAGCAGCTGGTGCGGCTGCAGTTCGGGAAGGCTCCCGGGCTCGTGGGTCACACCGTCTCTTCCCAGTTCGATGCCTTTGTCAGGTAGAGGGACCTGGAACGAAGGGGTGAGGAGAGGGAGTCAGGGGCTTCGTGGCCAGTGGGTTTGGGACTCCAGCGGTTCTCTGGCTCGTCCGCTCCAAAGCGGCTTTTGTCGCCTCTGCTTGGATTCCTTCCGTAACGTGCCGTGGGCTGGGAGCCTGAGGGTTGAAGAGAGACGGCAAGAGGAGGGGAAAAGCCAGCTCGTTTGTGATCAGATTGATTGCTGTCAGCGTGGCCTCACGTCCCCTGGCAGTCGGTGGCCCAAAGCCTGCATCGTGTTTTGCCGCTGTCCTGGGACAGCTTTAGATGGTGACGTGCTAGAAAAGTTCCCCTTCTCCTCCTGCCCAGGGCGCCCGGACAGCCCAAAATCGACCACCTGCGGCGGCTGCACTTGGGCGCGTACCCCACCGAGGAGTGCAAGTCCTGCACCAGGTGAGCACGGAGCGGGGACCCCGACTGCTCCTTGTCCTTCACCAGCTCTTCCAGGCCCCGTTTACCGTCCCACTGGTGTCCCAGTAAGGTTTTGCTTTAGTGGTGTCTGCAGGAGGAAACGCTGCTGCTGCGATAAGGCTTTTGGTGTTCCCTTCGCGCTGGGAGAGAGCGGCTGTGCCCGCTTTACCCATCCCTCCCCGGCAGGACTGAGATCCTTACGGTGCCTGTTGGGAGCAGCGCGGCTGCTTCCATCGCTGCTCTGTGTCGTTGTATTAGGTGAAAAATACTATTTCGCCCAGCTCACCACAGCTCTGCGAGAATTTGCCCCGCTCGGCAGCAACGTGCCTGAGCTGCGGCTCAGCTGAGGGCTGAGGAATCAACACGGTGCTGCTTTCCCAGCACAGTCAGCGCGGTCAGGGGACCAGGACTGGGACCTGGTTAGTGCTGAGAGACCCCAGCTTGTTCTGCAGGTCTGGTCCTCTAAAACCACCCGTGTCCTGGCGAGGGGAAATAACCACAGCAGCCGTGTGCCGGTGTGGGTGGGTTTCAGACCGGGTTGTGTGTGAAGGCCTTTGTGCTGCCTCCTCACCCACCCTGACAGAGAGCCTGGGTGCAGGAGCAAACGTCCCGCTGGTCGTGTGGCACCCGTGTCCGGGCGAGGGGAAATAACCACAGCAGCCGTGTGCCGGTGTGGGTGGGTTTCAGACCGGGTTGTGTGTGAAGGCCTTTGTGCTGCCTCCTCACCCACCCTGACAGAGAGCCTGGGTGCAGGAGCAAACGTCCCGCTGGTCGTGTGGCCGAGCTGGCTTTAGTGACTGGTTTTGATGGAAAGTCTCCGGCAGATCATCGTTACAAGGCGACTGGCTGCGCCTTCCCTTTCCTCCAGGTGCGGCTGCGTCACGATGCTGAAGTCGCCGAACAAGGTGACGGCGGTGAAGCAGTGGGAGCCTGGCGAGGGGAAATAACCACAGCAGCCGTGTGCCGGTGTGGGTGGGTTTCAGACCGGGTTGTGTGTGAAGGCCTTTGTGCTGCCTCCTCACCCACCCTGACAGAGAGCCTGGGTGCAGGAGCAAACGTCCCGCTGGTCGTGTGGCCGAGCTGGCTTTAGTGACTGGTTTTGATGGAAAGTCTCCGGCAGATCATCGTTACAAGGCGACTGGCTGCGCCTTCCCTTTCCTCCAGGTGCGGCTGCGTCACGATGCTGAAGTCGCCGAACAAGGTGACGGCGGTGAAGCAGTGGGAGCAGCGCTGGATCAAGAACTGCCTGTGCGGGGGGCTCTGGAGGAGGATGCCCCTCAGCTACTCCTGAGCGACGGGACCCTCCTTTCCTGGAGCTGCTGGGGACAAAGGGGCGGCTGCTCTTCTCCGACAGCATCGAGCCCCTGACCCCAGCACTGCTGCTTTTCCTGCATTGCTCCTTCTGTGGCAGGAGGAGGAGGGAGCTCTTCCTCCCTTACGGGAGCTGGAAGGGAGCACCAGAGCTTTTCCCATTGACGTCAGCTGGGGCCAAGGGCTGTGTTTGCGTCTCTGGGCCAGGCCCTTGCCCGGGCAGAGCGCGGTGC
>NW_010433488.1:0-977 GCF_000710305.1 Buceros rhinoceros silvestris | reverse complement strand
ATGGGACGAAAACACCCAGTGAGTGCCTCGTGTTCCCCCTTTGCTACCGGTGGCTCAGGGAGGGCATCGGGGGCTGGTTGCTCCCTGTTCCCCTGCCCTTCTCCACCCTTTGAACTGGAGACTTCACCACTCTGTTTTAATGGAGCAGTTTCATCCTGCCCCGGAGGATCAGGAACCCGAGGGTGCGGCTGCCTTTGAGCAAAGCCCTGGGGCTCTCGCTCAACCTGTAGCTGTTCTGTAAATAAAAGTTCCCTTTGTTTTGTCGGGGGCTTGGTTTGTTCTCAGAACACCCCTGGTCTCCTGTGGGGCTCTGCTCACAGTGTGTGGGGCTGGGACGGTTGCTGTGCAGAGCAGGAGCGCTGTGAGTTCCAGCTGCAGCCAGAGCTGGACCCGCAGCCTGCTGCGGGAGCAGCGTTCCTCGTGGAGGCTCCGTCCCGCTCCCCGGGGCAGGCAAAAAATCCCACCAACCTTTCACCTTCGTCCCACAGCACTCAGCCACCCCTTCCCGGGCCCTGCTCGGAGCCGGGCTGGGGCTTGGCCAAACTCCTGCTCAGCCAGACAGCAGCGGGGGGTCCCTGGGGACCCTTCGAGGGAGAGAACAAGCCCCTTTTTATCTGTTCCTCCCTCTGGAGCTGCATTTTCATTTATTAGTGAAAAATGGAGCTGATGGCACAGAGCGCGTCTGTCAGCTCTGCTTAGTGTCGTGCTGCGCAGAGCTGGGCTCTGCCTCGCCGTTGTGCCGGTAATTAAGGAAAATCAAATGGCTAATTAGGAACTGCAACTTCTCGTGAAGGCTCTTCTCCCCTGTAAGTAAAACAGCCCAGCCGGGGCCCTCGTCCCCGCTCGTTCTCAGAGGGCGGCTTCGGGGATAGTTGGTGGCTGCTGCTCGTGGTTTGCAGAGGGGATGGAGGGCGAGCCCCACGGCCAGGAGCAGCTCCCTGCGGTGCTGCCCGAGCCCCGGTGCAGCAGCAGGGGCC
>NW_010433487.1:61779-65967 GCF_000710305.1 Buceros rhinoceros silvestris | reverse complement strand
GAGGCAGAGGAAACCACAGCCCCGACAAAGCCAAAGGCTTGCGTTGCGTTCAGGCGTTTGCTGCACGCCTCTTGCTTCCCTTTGTTCCTCTGGTGAGCAGCGTTTGGAGGAAAAGCCTCGGCTGACGTTCACTGGAGCCTCCGGGCAGCTGCCGCCTCCCGGCGCCTCCACGAGCTGGGCTGGCTGAGAGCAGCCCCACGGAGGGGCAGCCCCAGGACAGACCCACTGCAGCCACATGCCAGGAGGAACCGTGGGACTGGCACTGTCACCTCGCTTCCACCAGTTTAGAGCAATAGCGGGGAGCCTGGCTAGAGTAACTCTTATTGCAATTCGACTTCATGCAGGGAGTGTACTTTGGAGTTCCAGAACAAAGGGGACAGCTAGATGTGCCCTGGAATGGGCATAAGTGCATTCAGTCATGCCCAGTATGACGTGAAATGTCCTTCAAAGTCAAAGAAGAGCCATCCCCGGGGTCCCGACCCATCCGCTGCTTGGGGCAGCACCACCCATCCCAGTGCCTCTCGTACAGGAAAACAGGATCCAACCCTTGAGACTAGCACGTACTAAAAATTCTGGGCCGCAGGACTTCCAGATCTACTACTCCAATGAGACAGCAACACGCATTTCTAAGCACAAAAAACTGCTTAGTTGTGCATTTCTCTCGACAGGATGAAAGCCCCCGTGCCTGTAGTTCAGTCCACAGGGCAGTGCTGGGCACAAAGGACTTGCACTGGGCTCCTCCACTCACAACTGGGAGCAGCCTTTTCTCTTCTCGACTGAAATACATTCTTAAAAAATCTTGTGGGGATGTTGAGGGGAATCTTGCACTGAAAATACACAGAACTGACTGTTTAACTGCCTGCATCGTGGTAGTTAATGCAAAGCTTAGTTTTGCACCTTTTGTGTGACATGCTCTGTACCTAGAGACGTTTCATTTGGCTAGGGAAGGCAGCAGCATCTTGTTTGGTTTGAAAAAGCAGAGAAGGTTGAGTGACCTCACCAATATCTAGTCAAACCCAAGCCTCCAACAGTAAAGCAGACACCAGTGGTCTGAGATGTTGGCTACAGGAGCAGTAACGCGTGTCAGCCCCCACCAAACCTACCCCACAGGGATTGTCTTTGTCTCCAGACACTGCAACAGCAGCTGGAGAATGGGTCTGCAACTTCAGCAGCCCAGGTCTCCACTACAGCCAAGCTCCTCCTGGGTGGCTGGACAAGGAGGCTCCGAAGAGTCATTCAGGGCTTGTTTCAGGTGTTGCTGCACCTTTCCTCCCCCTGTGAAGTCAAGGTGGCTCCGTGCACTGCTGTCTCCGCTCAGCTGGGCTGTGAGCAGCAGCCGGTCCCGAAGGCGAGGAGGGGATGGTGGGAGCAGAGCTCATCTCCCAGTACCACCCCCTCAGCTTCACCACCTGGGCAAAAAATGTGGAGAGCTGCAGAGACATGATCAGAGCTGCCTCAGGGAGGACGAGCATGGCCGAGCTCCTGTTGCTAATTACACCCCCCTGGAGCGGGAGGACTCCTCAGGTGAGCCCTTCGCGGAACAAAGGAGCCCTTGTGAGGAGCATGCCCGGCATGTGATCCTCAGATGTGCGGGACCCCTGGTTCCACGGGCCTCTGCCCTGTGCGCAGCTCCTCTCTGCCTCCTGCCATGCAGCCTCTGCCGCTCAGCCCGTAGGGCTGGGGCCCCGCTCAGCAGCGGGGGTGTTGGTAACACGAAAGTAAATGTTTCTGACATCCTTTTACCCATAAATTGCTGCTTCGCTTTTGCTGAAAAATTCACAGAAATCTGAACATGACCCAGCCTAAAAACTCTCAGCTCCAGAGAGGCTGATCATGGCTTTAGGAACATCTGCAACCAGCAGATAATACCAGGAACTGGCTTCCTACCGTCCAGAGAGAGAGCCAGGGAGGTGGCTCCTGCCAAGGCGAGGGCAGGGGCTGCCACGAGCTACCTGCCTGGCAGGCTGGAGGGGGAGTTCTCTGTAAAATGAAAAGATCAATATTTGTTTGACATTCAGAAAATTCCTCCAGCCGCTGCCTGCTGCGGTTACAAATCAGAGCGATCGCTTATGTGAGCACTGTGAATGCGCTTCTCTGCGGAACCATTCGGGGTTTTAAATAAGCCCACCCACCTCCTGCCTCGCAGAGACGCCTTGTCGATATGGCGTCACATGTGTGTGTTAACGGGGAGGATACCACGTCTGGGGCCACCAGAACTGCTCACCTCAAGTGAGCCTCCAGAGTAGGCACTGAAAACAGCAATCCCAACCGGGAAACGCTGGAGGGTGACCAGCATAGGAAACTGTCTCCCAGCAGCTTGTGACGGCCGGCAGAACCCCAGTCCGCTTTGGGCTGGCACGTCGTATGTCCTCATGCAGCGCAAGTTCGTTGCAGTCTACCAGGCTCACATGCGTCTGGAAAGGCGGTTTGTGGGACTGAGCGATGGGGGCTGCGAGAGCTGCGAGCCTTTCGGTGCCTGTGCACAGCAAACCCACAAAGAAATGGTCGGATCATGATATCACAGGGAACGCTCGCCAAACCAGCTGAAATCGTTCAAGCATTCAGTGCGTGCTTATGGGGGGGACCCTCTGTTCTAAATATATTCCTTTGAAGGCAGCTTGTTATTTAAACAACTATTGCAAAACAGGGTTTGCATGGAGCTGCTCGGAACTGAGGAGAGAGGGAAGGCTGGTTGTGGGCACAGTCACCACCCAGGTATTTTAATTGCAAATCCCAGCATGTTTTATAGATGTCTAGAGAGTATCTTTTTACGTGGGCTCCACGGATTACAGTAAGATGCATCATGGTTTATATGAACGTAGTGACAGTACGTAAGTCCCACCCTGACGATGCCGAAGATGGGAGGACACCATATAACAGCCCGTCCACAGAGCCAGGAATAGTTCGAGGCATCTTGACGCAGTCCAAGGCTCCCAGGAGGGGCCAGCCGAGCAGAGCAGCTGCGGGCCAGACGTGGTGTCTCTCAACACCTTCCCTCCAGCCTCAGCTCAACACCCACAGCTTCTGGGCGAGCTCAGGGCGAAGCCGCCAGGGCAGAGGGGCCTGCAGCAGCCCAGCCTCCAGCTCCTGGAGCAGAAAGGTGGGTTGCATCTCCGTTCCCAAGGGGCTCAATGCCCACGGTCACTGTGGTAAGGTCATGCAGGATCTCCATGGTATTCCTGGTGTGATGCACCAGTCCGTACCGTGTCGGCAGCAAGAGCTGGCAGATAGCCGGAGCGGCTGGGCAGTGCCTGTGGTCCCTTCCCACAAGCACTGTCCTTGGAATGTGCGGGGAGGATTGAGACTGAGCCCAAGGCTTCCCCCAACACACCAGAGCCTTATAACCAGAGCAGGGAGATGAGCTGGGGCTGAGCTGCTGAGACAGCCCACTCCTGTAGCCCTCGACCAGGAAGCCGCCCACACCCATGGGGACGTGCCTTTGGCTGGCTTGTTTTCCTACACCCCCTCAGGACCCAGTAGCAGAACAGCAGCCCTGGCAATGGCCCAGCCCTGCAGCAGCTCCTCGCTCTCACAGCTGGAGCTGGGCTTCTGTCCGCGCTGTCGCAACATTCCCGAGAAGCCATGCTGCTATCCCTGCAACGTGCCCATTCCTCCAGACCTTGTGGTACCCTGCTCCCAGCTCCCCACTCCCATGAGAGCAGGCCATGCTTCTGCGGCTTGTTGCTTTTAGGCTCCAAATCTCCAGTATATAGGGAAAAAGCAAGGGGAGGACTAAGGAATGGTCTGCACTGGGATGTGCAGGCAGGTTGTCCCCACACACCGGCATAACTTGCCATCAGGCACCACAGGACAACCTGCTGCGAGCTCTGGCCATTCCCCTTCCAGCGCTGCGAGAGCGCGCTTTGTGCACGTCGCCAGGCTTCAGCCCGGCTTCCGTGTTGTTAGTACAAATAGGGGAGTCCCAAGTGTGTCTGCAAACCAAAGGCGAGATTCCCAGTGGCAACCAGCCCGGCAGTCAGCAGGGGCAGCGTGTCCCGTTTGGCCTGACAGGACCAGTGCACAAATGCTGCAACCTGCTACAGCGCTGACTCCAGGAATCCCAGGGGTGCCGTCTCTCCTGAAGAGTACGTCAGTCTGGGCTTGACGTGGGGTTTGCTTCCTGCCTCAGAAAGCTCCAGCGGAGGTGGCAGTTCTGCTGTGCCTCCACTGCTCCGGTAGACCAACACC
>NW_010433487.1:61366-61710 GCF_000710305.1 Buceros rhinoceros silvestris | reverse complement strand
TCCGGTAGCCACACACGGCAGCATCCTCTGGAGGAAGGCTGCACCCTTCAGGGACTTGTACCTCCAGAAATTCCCTAACTGTGCTTTTCAAGTACTGCACCGCCATGGGGAGAGAAGCCCCTCCACAGCGTGCAGGGTGGGAACCATGGCATTAGCGATCACGCTGATGCTCGGCAGCACGGACACAGGGACACAAAGGCGCTCGACTGCCAGCAGCAGCGTGATGGCCGTATACGTGACTTGAGTGTTAAAGGAAGATGGATCTGTTGCTCCTGTGAAAACACTGGCCTGAATATCCCCCTTCCCGATGACCTCTCTCCTGACACAAGTGGCAATGTCTGGGC
>NW_010433487.1:58733-61174 GCF_000710305.1 Buceros rhinoceros silvestris | reverse complement strand
CTTCCGATGCTCTCCGTCCTTGTGAGCGCTCGCTGGAGCTGAAGTTTGTTGTTAGAAATGCCCACAGCAGATGACCTGCCGGCCCCTCGCTGAGCTCAGCTCCTCATGGCCTGGAGTTTGCTTTGGTGGAAGCAGAGAACTGGCATCTTCAGTGATGTAAGCGAGGGCAACCTTAGTGCAACCACATGCAGCCAGAGGAGGGTGCAGGAGGATCGCCCTGCCCAGCCATCCCCGGTGCAGCTGGTGACCACCCAGCACCCCTGGGCCGGGCCAGGGCATCGTGGGCTCCTCCGGTATCCAAGTAGCCGGACCAAGGCATTTCATGGGATCCTGCCCTGAAAGCAGGGGTTCCCCACCGCTCCTGCAGTGCTGGAAGGCACGTGCGAGAAAACACTTCAGCCAAGCCAGACCCCAGTCCTCCCCAACCTCCTGCCCCTGGGGACAGACAGTGGGCCCCTGCTTCTCTTTGCCAGACCAAGAACTCCTAATTGTCACCTTTGCAGTAAAGTGCCCGAGGACAGGAGGGCTGGAAAAGCCCCAAACCTCCCTGCACCTGTGTATATGAAGTACTAATAAACAGGGACGCAGCCTCCGGGGCAGCCACAAACACAGGCAAAACAAGAAAGTGTTCCTGTACCAGTACAAAGGCGTCATAAATACTCTCCCACTGCCAAAAGACCTCTTCAGTCTTTTACTAAATCTCATCACAGGAACAATTTACAAGCCAATAATGCTGAACAACTCCATTCCAAACTCCGTGTTAAGCTTTATTTCAGGCTTTCACACTTTATCATGTTAACACCTCCCGGCTGGCACTGGGCTGGTTGAGAAGGGGGGAGCAATGGAGTGGGACTTGTCTCTGCATCTGAAAGTCGGGAAAAACTGCACTTTCATCGGCACCCAACTTGCAGGGTGGGCTTTGTGTTCCTTCCCAAACGAATGCCTCGTGATGGAGACTTTGGGCCGCATAATCCTCAGTCGTTCTCCCCTGAAACGCAGCTCTTCAGGAAAAGCTCTGTCCCGGACAGCATCTCTTCTTGCAGGAGTATCCAGGCTCTATCTTCTGTGCCTCTCAGAGGCCTGGCATGTTCAGGAAAAGCTGGGCTCCGTGTTCTGATGATCACCGCACTAAGAGATGCTCCTGTGTGCTTCCAGCCCTGCCGACAGAATCAGCCCCACTGGAAGCCCCACATCTCCCTCCAGAGACACATGGGACCCCCTCGCTTATATCAACAATAGCCACTGACCATCTAAAATAACTCCATGGCAACTGACGTGCTGCAGATATGGAAAAACCCCTCGTAGACTGAGTTTGAGAAGAAAACTTAATGTAATTATCTTAAATTAATACGAGGAGAACATTCCTCTTTGGAGGTCATCTCCATTAACTAACGCAATCCTATTCAGTTGTAATGTAATTGTGAGAGCATTTTGTCTCCCACCCAAGAGCCGGGGTTCATTACGAGAACAATACAACTCTGTTACGCTCAGTGTCGAGGCATTGGTGTCCTTCTTCGCTCGCACACTGATACCTCGGTGCTGGAAGACACAGCCTGCAAATTTCCAGCAAAGAAAGGCTGTGAAAGGAGCTGGCTGCTGGGGGGGGGCTGACAGGGTCCTGCCGCCAGCTCAGCAGCGAGCGGCAGACCCTTCCCAAAGCTGGCCACCCCCCGCTTTTCCCTGATGGCAGAACGCAGCACCACTCTGCCAGCCCTCCGCCCTGCCCAGTCTGCTCTGGGGTGTCCCGACGGCCAGCACACGAAGCACACCGCCAGCTCCGGCGGCCTGCCCCGGGAGCACCCGTCACCAGTGGCTGCCTCATTCCAACTGCAGCTTCTTTAGAAAGTACTTCTACAAACATTGACACTCCAAAAAAAAAGCTCTCTTTAGCCTTTTATAAGCTAGGAGTTTATTTTGTTAATATTTTTCTGCATGGCGTGTTTCAAATGAGAACATTCTGCAAGTAAATTGGCAGAGTATATATTGCTGTTTATTTCTAAGCAGCCATAAGCCAATAATAACAGAGAATCCTCTTCAAGTGAAAACTAAATTCCTTTTGGTTAAAATGCTCAGCACAAAGTCTGAAGCTGCATTTTATCAAGCAGATGCGGAGTGTCACCTTATAACGCCCATGCTAATGGCGTAATGGGATTGGAGCTGCGGCTGGCGACCCAGGTCATTACGATAATCCCGGCCTGGAGAAAACGTTCTGCTCTGAGCATTACCGCTCTGGAGAGCGGCCATTCCGTGCTGGCCCGGCCGTCTCTGCGGCAGGCACACGCACACGGACGCACACAAACACGCCGGGGTTAGCACTTAATCCTCTAACCGCCCGCCAACACCGCAAGCACTCGGCGAAGCAGAGGCCGGGATCCCCCCGCCGAGCCCCGACTCGCTGTGAAACCTCAGGCGCGGTTCCACCCGCACACTCTGGGGGCGCT
>NW_010433487.1:56665-58540 GCF_000710305.1 Buceros rhinoceros silvestris | reverse complement strand
CCTAGGCACTGCCGCAGCACTAAGCCCCCGCAGCCGGTGCAGTGGGGCTGAGCAGGGATGGGGTTTGGCACTGGCTGGCATGAAAGGAGTGAAGCTGGGCAGCAATTGGGGACCAGCTGAACCTGGACCCAGCTGCAGGGGATAAAAGACTGGAAGCAGCTAGGCGTGGGGCTGAGCAGGTCTCAGCTCACTGGGTGAGGGCTGAGGAGGGGCCTTGGTGTTCTCCAGACTGGGACCAGGGGCTACAATGGCGGTGAGTGGAGCACTGAGTGTGGTCTGACGAGGTGTCCCTAGACACTGAGATCCTGACTTCAGGCAGCAGGACCCTTCAGGAGCAAGCCACCCTCTTCAGGGCTCTGCTCAAAGGCTTTTAGGAGCAAAGTGGAAGTCCTCGGGAACTGTTGAGGATTTTGGTTTTTCCTCCTGGAAAGTTCCTGAGGTTCAGGGAAAGCACTGATGGGTCTGGGCTCCCAGAGGCAGTACCTCCCAATCCCTCAGGAGGCTCCTCTGTCCCAGCAGTGGAGCTGGCCCAGGCTCCCTGGGAGAGCCCAGGACTGCTGACAGGAGACCTGAGCTCCCAGCCAGGCCTCCAGTGTCACTCCCCTTGCTTGTGCAGCATGGCTGGTGGCCAGCAGGGCAGCTGGGCTCACTGCAGAGGGGCACGGAAGGTGATGTGAGCTCTCCTCGTGCTGCTTTGTGAGCTGGGAGCTGTTCTTGCTGTCTTGTTTAACCAGAGGCTGAAGTGCACCTGATAGATCCCCAGCCGCTAGTGGAGGAACGGAGCTTGTGCCCGTACGGGTGCCAGGAGCTTTATGGTCTGTTCAGTTCTGGAGCCCAGCCTGGTGCTCCCCAGCGAGCAGATAGATAACACAAAGCTGTCCTGAGGCCTGACAGAGGGGCACCTCAGTATCTCCCAGTGGGCTGGCATCAGTGACGAGTGCCGCCCACCTTGTTTCACCTTCTGTCAGCAGCACCCTGCTGCCAGGCTGAGACCCGGCTCTGCTGCAGGTCCATCCCAGTCCCGTTCCCTGGCAGGGCTGTTGTGGTGGCTGTGCTTGCTCGGTGGCAGGGCCAGAGGCTTCCCACCTGGCTGTGTGCTCACCGGCTCTGTATTCCTCCTGACACTGTGAAGCTCTGACCCTCATGGGATCATTTCTACTAATGGCAACAGGCATGCAGGCAAAAGCTCCTCTGGCCACAGTTAGCTACTGGTGCTCTTGGCCACGCTGGGGGCAGGAGGCATCTCAAAGACATCCACCTGCTCGACGGGCAGCAGGCTTCCTCCAGATACGGAACAGATCCTGGGGGTTCCCTTGAGCTGGGCAGCACTGCACACCTGTGACACACCAACACCAGCCACGGGAGGGAAGGTGCTGAGCCGGGCACACAGGTCCGAGCGCGGGGCTATGATAGCAGCAGTGGACGCTTTCCTGCCTCGGTGGGCGGCGAGGCGGAGGCTGGATGTTTTCTGGCAGCAGAGGACAGGGCAGTGAGCACCCAGTGCTGGCTGGCTGCCAGACTAGGTCCTGCCCCAGCCTGCGAACAGAGGTGACCCCTTCCCACACACAGAGTTAAGCAGACGGGCAGCCAAACCACAGGCTGCAGCTTGGTTTGACCTGCAGTGAGTAAGAACCGGGCTGGTGATGGTGGGTGAATGCAGCGGCAGGAGCGTGCGCAGAGGACAGGGCAGTGAGCACCCAGTGCTGGCTGGCTGCCAGACTAGGTCCTGCCCCAGCCTGCGAACAGAGGTGACCCCTTCCCACACACAGAGTTAAGCAGACGGGCAGCCAAACCACAGGCTGCAGCTTGGTTTGACCTGCAGTGAGTAAGAACCGGGCTGGTGATGGTGGGTGAATGCAGCGGCAGGAGCGTGCT
>NW_010433487.1:52582-56567 GCF_000710305.1 Buceros rhinoceros silvestris | reverse complement strand
GTGCTGGGGAGTCTGGCAGCCGCTGGCACTAGCTGGTGAGTCGCAAAGTGCAGCTCTGCGCTTTCCCAGTCGTGCACCCAGCAAGGCTGCTCCTACAGAACAGGAAGGTTAAGAGAGGAAGGATGCCAAACCACTAACAAAACAAACCCTGCTGGTGCAAGGAATCCCAGAAGCGTCTGGAATCTGCCTGTGAAGCCGGGCAGTCCCTGCTGCCCATCTGCTCTTCTGCTCTCTCCATTCACACTCTTCTTTTCTCATTATTTTACAAATTAAAAATTGCAACAGTCTCTCTCCCAGTTTAAAGCGGATGCTCGGAGGTGGGTGGTGACTGAGGTGACTCCCCTTTGCTTTGAGCAGAGCCTGGTGATTGTTTCCCACATCTCCCACCCAGCCCGATGCACTGCCCTTGGAAGGCTCCAGTTCTCCAGAAGGGTGGACGATCCTCCCTGCGGGGTGGAGCTTTGCTCAGCACAGGATTCAAGGCTGGTCCAGGTCCTCCTCCTTCAGAACAGGTTGTATTTGGATCCCAGGGTTCCCCTGGGTCCCCACAGCAGTCCAGTACCTCTCCAAGGAAAGGAGAGATCAGTCACTTCAGACTCCAGAGGCTGCAGGGATGGTCCTTGGGGCCATGTGTGACAGCCTGGTCTGTGACAGGCACTACCTGCTCCCACCCTACAGGTGGGCTGGCCAGGGCGGCACCCGCTCCCCAGCCTGCCATTCTGTGCTTCGGGCATGGCACAGGGCAGTTAGTGAAGGAAAAATCCTTTTATCCAGAATACTGCACTTCGTTAATCAGGTTACTTATTAATTGCTCCAATTTCACTGAAAGTGAGGAACCTTTAGATATCGACCATTGACAGCCTGTTACAGGAGGTTCGCTCGGCTTCCATGGGTGCTGCCCCATCACTGCACCCCCAAATGTTCTGCAAGTATGAACCAAGCCCAGAGGCAAGTGCCTCCTCCCGGAGCAGCCCTGGGTGCTGGGGCTGGTGGAATTCACTCTGTTCAAGTTCAGCCACAGGTTACCCGTGAACCGACACTGGGGACACAGACCTCAGGGGCAGCTCCACACCAGGCTGTTTGTACGGGGTAAGTTTCTATGAGGAATGCGTTCCAGCTGCTGACACACGAGGCTGTTACTAAAACTAGAAAGCATAGTGCTTGTATGATCACCCTTTTATCTTTATTGCTTCCTCAAAGGGTGAAGAAACTTGATTGAACTCATTTTTAACATTGCCACTGGAGTCTGTGGGAGTCTTCCCCACTCCTGACAGACCTGGCTACTTGCTCGTTTCAGTGAGAAGCAGATTCCCTCGTGTCCAAGCGAAGAAAGGCTTCAAGATCAGACTTCCATGACGGTGGCGTTCACTCGGTGCTCTGCGTGGCTGGGGCCTCCAGCTGCTGAGCTGGACACCAGTTCCCACCAGGAGCCCCTGTTCCAGCCGACCATCAAGTCTGGGCACTGAGCCCAGTTCAAGCTCTGCCTCTGCCTCCCCCTCATGCTGGAGGAGCTGCCGGCAGACGCTGGGGTTCCAGTTAATGCTGCTGCATTCCCGAGGTGACCCACCTGGCCTTGGTGGATGCTGGTCCCATGCCTGAATTCTCCCAGCCCCCTGTGAGCACCCAGGGTCCATTTTGCTGTGGGAAGAGGCAAGTGGGGCCATGTCCTGCGGCCGAGTGCTTGTTCCTGACCCAGACTCCCTGCACGGCCGGAGGACTCCCCATGGCACAGCAAGGTGAGCATTTACGGGTCATGCAAAGGTGTTGGAGCCCAGCACGGGAAGGGTTGGGGGCTTTCCAGGCGTAGTGCTCTGATAGCTGTGCTGGGGGGAGGGCAATCATCAGCATCAGTGAGGGTCTCCTTGGGCCTGCAGAATATCAAACCCCCAACAAAACACTTCCATGTGCGCCTTCCCGCTCCCCGCATGTCAGTCATGCTTTATTAATCCATTGGCCGGCATGAACGTTGCTGTCCCCACAAGTGTTCTTTCATGTTTGCCTACAATCTCAATGTCATCGCACAAAATCAGGAGTAATTATGAACAGACACCAGCCCCTCGCTCCCCCTCCCCCTCACAACTGCTCCTCAACATCTGGTTTCCACAACCACTCTCAGGGGTGCTCAGCTTTGGTGTTCAGACCCTTGGAGCAGCTCTGCGGAGAATTAACCTCCGCTCCCCCTTCCCTCCCTCCCCCCTCCCATAATTTTTCATTCTGATGGGGGGATCAGCATCGAGCAGGGTTTAGCTCCCCAGCCCACCGCTCCTGACAGGCTCATCCCGGCTATCCTGGCAGCACAGACGGTGCATCAGCCCTTCAGAGGCACAAGATCTGCCCTGCCCTGCAGCACACTTGCTCCATCCTGGCTCTCTCCTGGTGTCCTTTTGCCATCCCCAATTGCTGTGTCAGGTTCTGGGGTACCTGAATTGCCATCCCAGGTTCTGGTGTTGGGGTACCTGTGCTGCCTGGTGCCTGCAAGGCTCTGGGGGATAAGCACTGCCATGCCCATATACAGAGAACTTATCCACTCTCCTCCCACCGAGTCTTTCCGTTTGGATCAGCCTGCTGTCACACTGAGCCAGAAGCAGGTTTCTGATCAGAGCACCTTGTTCGCTCCCTGCACCACTTGTCACTTCCTCCGAAGACAGTTCCCTGCAGTGTCCGTGCTGTGTGGCACAATCCTCTTCTCAGTTTTCTCCAGGAGTAAGACAAAAGCAGGTCCGGGGTTGGTTTCAGTTCTCCCTGGGCAGCCTCCCTCTCCCATTGCTGGTTATTACCCACCCCAAACTGGAAGATGCTGGATGCCATGAACACTTCTCGGGTTGTTTGAAGCTGGTCCTGTTTGCAATAAAGGATGAACACGTGCTGGCAATTTAACTAATCAGGTACCGTCGACATCTCCTCTGCGCTGGCTCCTCTGCAGCACGCTCCAATGGCTGCCTGGCCACCCGACAGCCTGCAATTATGCAAACATCCCGATTCACATGGTCCTTATTACGGGCAGAAGATGTGCCGTAATCCTGTAACTTTTGCTGAGGCCTGAAACTTGCTGCATCAGCTTTTTGGGCCCCTTGTGCAGATGATTTTCCTTTACTCCTCTTTCAGGTGGGAAGGGGCTCCGAGGGGTCCAATGTGACTGGGGGCTACCTCAGCAAAGAAAAAAAGGTCAGATAATTCCAACTTTCTTGAAGAAAGCGACTGCTCTGCCTCTCAGCAGCCCTGCCACAGCAGCGAGGTTGCTGTTTTACCGCAGGGTAATTTCTCTTGCTCCCTGCTGCCCGCTCCTTCCCCGGGAAAGGGCTTTGTGGTCCCCCTCCTCACAGTGCAGGGTGGTGGGTGATGTGCCCTGTGCTCTGTTCTCTCCACTGGCACCGCTGTCTTCCACTGGACTGGAAAGTAGAGGTTGTGCTCCAAATGAAGGGAGAAAAGGGAAAAAAACTCTGTTAGACATCATACATTTAACTGATTCTGACTTGACCAGAATCCAATAAAATGCAGCTCATACAACATTTTTATTGCTAATTGGTTTGACTGTTAAAATTTAAATGCATGAAGTTACTTTAATGACAGACAGAGTGGACCTTGTTAACCTTTAGAAGAGTCTTAATTAATTTATATACCTCCTAAAAAGCTCCACACTTTTCCCTCTGGTGCGTGGCCCTCACTGCCTCGGCCAGGCTCTGGCTCAGCCCCCGGCGCGGTGTCTGTGGAGCGCAGCCCCAGAGCAGCTCACAGGGCAAGTTATGAAACGCACAACGGGGCAAACGCAGGGCCAGCGCTGGCTGGGGCATCGCTGTGGGTGAGCACCCAGTGCAGGGGGCGTGGGACTGCCGGTGTCCGTTTATGAAGACGGGCTGTTGGAACAGTCAGTGTGCAACTGAGGTCCACGTCACCAGCTGAGAGGGAGGCTGGGAGCCCCACACCGGGCGTGCGGCCAGAGGCAAGTGAAGGCATTGGGTGGGTGCCGCAGCCCGGGGGGCGTGGT
>NW_010433487.1:47000-52554 GCF_000710305.1 Buceros rhinoceros silvestris | reverse complement strand
CAGTGGGTGGGTGCCGCAGCCCGGGGGGTGTGGTGGAGGTGTCCAGTGGGTGCCACAGCCCAGCAGGTGCAGTGGAGACAGACAGGCTCTGGCACGGCCCAGGCTGGAGCAGCCCTTCTTGGAGGTCTGCCTCCTGGGACCCTGGTGTTGCCACCACTGGTGTTTTCACCACGGCCCCGGGACCCTGGCCGAACACCGGTCCCAGTGTGTTACACACTGCCAAACATTTTCTATTTAAATGCAAATTTTGACTTTTCACTCAGCAGCTTGGGAAAGTTTTTCACACCGGAATGAGGGTCATGATAATAATTTATCCACAGGCTTGTTTCCACAATTACTATTTGTACAAGAGAAGTGTTGATACTTGGGTGGCTGGGCGAGGACTCCCGCAGCAGTCAGATGGCCAAGGGGAGGAAAGGAGCACAGCCACATCAGCGTCTGGCCCTGTTTGTTTCCTTGGAATAATCTCAGCACACAACGTTGCTGGGAAAAGAGCACGGCGATGGTCAGGACCCGCTCACCTCACTGTGCTCCTGCTGCTGACGGAGCCCAGTCGCTGGCTTTGGCAGAGCTGCCAGGCAGGGGCAATGCTGAGGACAGGCTCTACAGTCCCCACGCACATCCTTGCTGAGGCTTGGCGAGGTGCCTGTGGACTCACCTCAGCGCAGATCGATGCACACATGGTCAGACAACCTGAGCTGCAGCACGTTTGCCAGTCTGGCTGACACCTCTTTATAATTAATTACTTATTCCCTGGCGCAAGTGGGCATCTGATGTTCCCCAGTGCCACAATGAGAAGTCACAGTTGACAAGACACAACATGGAAATAATACCCCAGGGAGGGTTAAGCTGACTGGACCTAGACATCACCTCCCTCTAACCTGTAAAGCACCACACTCTCCAGCCCATTAAATCAGCTTGGCTCAGCCCTCGTCACCAGCATAGCTTGCTGAGGTCATGCAGAGGGACCCAAACCTCCCACACCCACCACCCCACAGGGACTCATGGCTCCTCAAGTGGCACAGACACCAGCATGTCATGGTTGTGCCAGCCTGGGCACCTCCAACTCAGCTCCTGAGAGCCACCAGCACCCACAGAGGATGCTCGGGCACTGACAACTGCCCGTTTTGTGGTTCTTTGCTTCTGAGCATCCCGGGCTCCCTGGTTCAAGATGTGTCTGGCCAGAGGTCCAGTGCTTCTCTGTGCTCGCCCCATCCTGTCCTTGGCACAGAAGCGGGTGCTGCAGTTTGCCAGGCCAGGCTGTTCAGCAGTGAGGGGTCTGGAGCTCGGGGTGTTTTGCAGACTGGGAGCGTGTCCTTGTGCATGAGCGTGGATGAATTGTGCACGCTTGTATTTCTTTGTGGTAAAATCCACTGCAAGAGGCAGATGTGGCAGTTCCTCAGTTCGTGCCGTGTACGATACCTTTCTGGAGCAGAGTCCACCACCCGGCCTTGGGTTTGGTTCACGCCTCCCGGTGCTGAAGCACAGGGATCAAGCGAAGCCCTCGGGAAGCGGGCAGGGAGCCCGCTGCGATGGCAGTTCGGAGCTGTGTTGAGCAATTGTTCTTCTGCAGTAGGCACTCCCTTTGCACAGGCTTGCACCGGGCTCCCTTCCAACACTGCCAGCCACCCTCTGGTCAGTGTCCCAGGGCGAGTGGCACCGTAATGAAAATCACTCCATGCTCATCTTCCTCTGGCCCACCTGGGCACAAGCCTGCGCAGCCCCTGAGAACAAACTGTCCTCGGAAATGCACAAAACACAGCATAACTGAAATCACAGAGAAGATGCATCATTAAAAAATTCTATTGTTTCAGAGCCAAGCACTCAGAGTTAGGAAATGTTTAAGGTGGCTTCACAATCCTCATGCTGATTGTTTTGCTCAGATGTGCTACGAAGAGCTCCAAACCACACAACGCACGCTGAACTCTCCACAGTGCAACCCTTCTCACTATTTATCTCACTCTTCAGGACGTGGCCCCTGCCAGACTTACCACATTTGACACTGCCTGGAAGACACATTTATCTGCTGTGCCAGGGAGGCTCTCACCAGGCACATCGTCACAGCATTCTTACAAGGTACCGGGGATGATGTTTCACAACGTCACAAAGAGGACAGAGATGTGGGAAGATTAACTTCAGCGGTTTCCATTAGTTTTTCTACCCTGTAAGCAGCACCTGTTTTTTGAGCATTCACAACATCCTTGTTACCCCCTGGCGAAGGGCGGCTCTGGGCTAGCTTTGACCATTAGCCACAGCAGCAGCCTGTGGCCCCAGCAGCAGCCTCCTCTGCAGAGCCCATCACCCAGAATGGGCCAAAGACAGAGAGGCTGCGTCTCCTGAGACACGCTGCACCCCCAAACATCAGGCCCTCTTTTCTGCTGCTGTTATCCCTGCTTCATCCCGATGAGCAGGCAAAGCCAGGTTCCTGGGGCAGCCTCAGCTCCAAGAGCAGGACCTGGGGACTGGGCATGAGGGGTCAGAGAGCAATGGGCAGGTCTCCAGTGACTGAGCAGTGCATGAAGCATTGGGGCCAAACCACATCAGTGCAGGGAATTAAGTAGAAAAAAACAGAAAGCTCATCATGTGGCATCATGTCACCCCCTTCCTGCTTCATCAGCAGGACACGGGTCATTGCAACACCCGGCCCACAGCTGTTGCTCCTGAGACCCATGGAGCTGGCAGCAGAAAGGATACCTGAGGGCAGCCAAAGGGATGGGAGCCAAGGTTACTGGGCACCTCCCAGCCCCAGATGGTGGAGGAGATGATACTCTCCAGCCCTAATCCTCTGCTTTTTCCAGATACACTTGCCCCAAACGAGCAGCACGGGGCAGCGGCTGAGCAAGCACCTTGTACAGCACAGGGGATGGCTGGCACCTCACGCGAGGACCCATGGCCATGGGGCTGTGCACTGCGTTTGCTGGCACTGCTGACTGCCAGGACGGGGCACGGCTGCCTCCCCACCCCACCACCACGAGACGCAGCTCTGCCACAGAGCGCAGGAGCAGTAGATGAGGGATCTGGAGCCGAGGTCACATCCTTTTTCTAATGTGAATTAGTCTGAGCACTAAATGAGTTCAGACTTAATTGTAAGCATTTTCTGTTAACTAAGCAAGAAATCTTATAATAACACAATAAGGTGCCATTTCACAGCATCCAAATGGAGCAATAAGCTAGTGCCTCATTTGTATGTATTTTTTTTTCACAGTGATTGCTGACGCTGCTGCTTTTAATATATTCACATTGGCACAGCCATTTGCATTCAGATGCAATTATGAGTTAGAAACTCCCTCCTTTCTGCGAGCTCCAGAAAGGGAGAATTTCAGCCCAGAGACACGTTACTGTTCATTTTGTGGGGTCTAATTAAGGAGTCTGCTCTGGCAGGAATCGAATTCCTATTGTTACCAAAGGGAGCGTCCTGCAAAGAAATAGATTAAATTAAACCAAGCCATTAAAATTCTTCCTTTTTCACCACAAAATCTTATTGATCTTGAGGAGAGATAGTTATTTCCTCTGGAAATAATGACCCTTTGGGGACAGAGGCCAAAAAGATGCATGAACCGCAGCCATTCCTGAAGAGCGTTAGCAGGTTACAGTGGTGCCACACACAGTCTGCCACCAGACAGCTGGCACCGAGACCCTCCACACCAGGAAGGGCTCGAGGCTGATGGCAAACCTGCTGCAGATCCATCACACCTCACTCCAGCTGGGGACCAGCGACAGGGATCCCTGAGTCCCAGCAGCAAAGAGAGGGACCAGGTTCACGCGGGGCCAAGTGGTGCAGACGCTTGCTCCAGCATCCCTGCCAGGGCAGCTGAGCTGGGCGACCTCCCAGCTCGGGGCTACACCCATAAAGAGATCCCAGACTGGAGGAAAGGAGGAGCTGGCATCTGTGAATCTCTGATACTAACAGGGCACAGCACGAGGGCCCCAGGTGCGGACTGCTCTGGCACGGGTGGTATCCTCCCCTTTCATTGACAGAGATGTGCAGGGAGGCCAGCCTTGTGAAAAACGGCAAACAGCGCTTCTGTCACTCTGCCTGGAATGAGGGGCCCTCCCACACCCCCTCGACCTCCAGCTGTCCCTTGACCCCTCCTGGCCAGCCCATCTCCTTCCCCTAGCCTGTGAATCCAGTGAGATTCTCACAGCCGTGAGGGAAACCTGCCATCTCCTAAGTGCCCCTCTGCCCAGGGGTCCAGAGGACACCCCTCGCCCAGCACCCCCATGCCACTTCAGATCATGTCCAGGCCGTGGGGTGGCTCGGGAAGGTCCCAGCTGCCTGTGGAAGTGCAGCACCCTCTCACATCACACACATGTCCCCCATCACTCCCCTTCTCTTCATCATGGCCTCTATTGACAAGGTGCCATGAACGAGCAATTGGAAGGCAGCACATCCCTCCAAACCTTCTGCTTTCCACTCGAGGAACTAAACAAACAAATGAAAGAGAGAACAGAAAAATAAAGAACCCAAGAGAGGTTTAAGCTCCTGCATGGGATTTAGCTCCCTTGCCACAGAGGTGGCTGGGCAGGGAAAAGCAGTGAGGCTCTTGTCTTGCGTTTAGGCACTGAGGCCACCCCGGCATGATCCAGCATCATCCATGATGCTGGTTGTGATGTGTGAGATCAGCAAGGAGCAGAGAGCTTCAAAATACCCTGAGAGCTTCAAAATACCCTTCAAAATACCCTGCAAAGAGAAGCGTCTGCACACCCGGCATGGCCTCACAGATGTCCCAGCTCTGGCAAAGGACCACACTGTGCTGAGACAGGCGCTCGCCACCCCACCACTTCCACCTCGATTTCCAGGAACAGCGTGAGGGTTCTGGCAAGGAATGTGTGAGGGGCCATCCCTCACACATTCAAATCCCATCAAATCCCGCCTACCCAGGGAAACCTCGGCACGCCTGTGGGAGCTGCTGAGAGCAGGGACCTCAGGTGGTCCCTCGAGCTGGGCATCAGCCCCTTCTGCTGTGGCAGGGCCAGAGTTGGACTCCTCAGGTGCTGGCAGGCAGCAAGCTGCCTCCTCCTCCTCCTCCTTCCAGGAGGGAGAGTAGCAGAGGGAGGAGGAGGAGGAAAAGACAGTATAATTACTGCAGCACCTGAGATCTCATAACGAGTGCCATGTAGATTACCTCCTCCCGACAGGCTGGAGCTTTGGTTTATAGTTTACACCAGCATATATCGAATTAACCTCAGAGAAAAAGGTTAAACTATCAATCATGGACTGCAGTTTAAAGAACTGCATTCCCCGTGATATATGGCACTGGCAGGCACGTCAGAACTCCGCCAAAGACTGCTTAAAAGTAACTGGGGATAATGGGCCTGGCTCCTTATGGAGATAGATGTGCAGTGTGTTGACTTTAATATGCTGCATAAATGAGACCCCGGTGTGGAAATATTGCATCACAATGTAAAACAATTTCCTCTATTCAAACAACCTCTAAGTAGACTTCTCCTATTTAATATTCGCTGGGCGGCTCGGCCAGCTCCAGGCTGCGCTCAGCGATGGCAGAGGTGCCGGTGGAGTGCAGGAGGACACGGTGGTGATGGAGGGGTGGGG
>NW_010433487.1:46420-46859 GCF_000710305.1 Buceros rhinoceros silvestris | reverse complement strand
GAGCAGCACCAGAGCTGGGGGGACCCAGGGCAGGGAGCACCAGGCAGTGCTCGCTGGGAGCGGGGCCTCCGCTAGCAGAGGGCTTCTATTAGCTGCACATGTAGAGCAGCGGGGCTGTAATTCGAAGACATGTAGCACAGGCTGTTTACATTCTTGCAGCCCTGGATAGCTATGTGCTGAATTTCCCCACTGGAAAGAACAACTGCATGAGCGGGGAATGCGGGGAAGGATGATGCTGCTCCCCTCGGAGCCAGGGGGATGCATCACACCTGGGAGTGGGATTGGGAGCGGACACGCGCCCTCTCTGCCCCGGGCCGAGGGGCCCCTCATGTCCCTCCGGTCGAGGTGGCCTGCAGCCCATGGTGGTCGCACCGGGCAGACTGGGTGGTGGGATGGCTCCAGCACTCTGGCTGGCTGTGCCCCGCCGAACGGGCTGGGG
>NW_010433487.1:45946-46268 GCF_000710305.1 Buceros rhinoceros silvestris | reverse complement strand
AAGAGTCGGCGAGCTCACCACGGGAAGCCGCAGGGCTGATGCTACACTGGTAGATGTGCAGAGGGGGGGTTCTTGCCCGGGGCAGAGCCAGGACCCCCACTCCAGCCACACTCCAGCACTGTGGAGTCTCTCACCGGGGCCAGCCCTGTGCCTCCGGAGCCAGACCAAGGAGCAGCCCCTGCACCAAGAAGAGCCCCCCACCATCACTGCCAGCTCTGTTGAGGATGGGGATGTCCCAGTCACAGACTGGGACACGTGCTATGAAGACCATGTTTCATTGTAATAAATAGAATTGCTAGGTTTCAGCAAAGCTACTCATTCC
>NW_010433487.1:42900-45817 GCF_000710305.1 Buceros rhinoceros silvestris | reverse complement strand
GCTCCAGGAACCTGGGGAGAAGAATTAGCGCTTGAAGCCCTCAGCCAAGGATAACACCGTCCAGTTTTCATTCCACACTTTGTAATTGCAACAACTACATCGCAGATGAAAGCCATTGCTCTGGACAAGGAGTGGGAACGGTCACACTGGCAAAGGCACCTCTGAGACTGAGGAGCTGTGACAAGTCCTTCCCTGTCCCGGGAACAGCCACCCCCAAACAGGAAGCCCAGCTCCCACGGGCAGAGCACAGCAAGGCTGCTGGGGAGCACTGGGATGAGCAGCAAAAGCACGGTCGAGCTCCAGTCCTGCTCGCTGGGAACGGGGCCTCTGTCCTGTCACCCCTGGCCCGGGAGTGCTCTGGAACAGCCCCTCCAGCCTGGCCCTTCCTTCACAGCAGCACTCGCTGCAGATGAGCTGAGGCCAGATCCCCTCGCTGTGCTCTTTGAGCCTAAAAAAGGCTCGTCTGAGGTTAGTGCTTCACCTAACGCTCTGTCTTGAGGAGAAGAAAAGGTCAGCGAGACTTTTGAAATAAAAATGTTTCCATCTCAGTGGAGAAAAAGCCCAGATGGGTGAGCAAAGTTTAGCTAAGGGAAAGAATTGAGCAAGCAAGCAATACTGTGAGAAGCTGATAAGAGGAGCTCTAGCAGGAGAATAGGGGAGCCTTGTCTATCAGCCTATTAAAGGCTATTCTTACAAGTTTTTTTTCTTTTCATTAATACGCAGGGTGAATAGAACATTGAATAAAAATCAGTACTTACTGCACAATTGTAGGATTGAAAGGTAACTGTCAACAGAAGGATTGGGGTGACAAAAGGGGCCATTTCAGTGCTTAGCAAATGATTTTCGGCTTGTCATTTCAATAGGCCGTGTTTTTCAGAGATTGTGTTTTTTTGAATAGCGTTTATTACCATGCTTTTTAAAAATTTCATGTTGTCTCTTTGCAGGCACCATTCATTTGCAGATGCAGTATTCCTTTTGGGTTGTCAGAGGGATACTGCTTTAGAAAAATAAAGTACAGTCGTCCAGTGAGAAAAAGGATTCTCTTGTGAAGCTAATGGCTGGGAGAAAAACAATCGGGGCAGCTCCTACCTTCTTGCCAGCCTGACCCAGTTTCTCCCACTGTTCTTTATTCATGATGGCGTGGGCCACCGGTTTTCTCCATTTCAAATTACCGGTACGATGCTGAGTAAGATAAAACTTTTCTAACTGAAAGCCCATCTTCCTTAACGCTCTGGTGCTGCAGCGGGAGACCCAAAAATACAACCCGGTCGCCTATCTCTTGCCTACAGACAAGAGGTCCAATTTTGCAGCCTTTATTCAGACAAAATCCCATTTACCTCAATGGGGGCTTTGCTTGAATGAGCAGTGGGCAATTAATGCTCAGACTTTACAAAAGAGATACGAGGGGTTTTTAATGCATTGTGCCTATGAGAGGAGAAGCTCAGTGACAAAGTTTTACGGTTATCTGCTCTAAATAAAAATCTTTGAAAACACGTGTTGGTTTAATCGAAATGATCATGTTCATTGGGACATAATTGCTCGCATAGGTCCAGAATTTGCATGACACTGTAAACTGTGCCGTAGTGGGTAAAAGGACTTGCATTAGGATTTCATATCATTTTAACAAAACCCACCATTTTTGGCACCCTGGGCTCCTAAGTAGAGAGTAATCTAGAGTTAGTGAGAAATAGATTTCATGGCTTTAAGTCACTTTATAGTGTGCAGGTCCTGAACCCTGATCTTTTGTAAATTGAACCACTTGTGAAAAAACAAAGGGCTCTAATCCTTTTAAACTGCCACTGCACATCCCTGGCCCAGTGCCCTTGAGAAGTGATTTAAATGGCATTGAGTATGGCAGTTCAAAACATACTCAGATCTGTTAAGAGGCTGATATCTATGAAGGGAATGGAAGCAGGGTAAAAAAAGCTAATTAAAAGTATTGATGAGTCTGCCAGAGAGAATAATATCTTTCAGCCCTCTGAAAATCACCCGGAGCAAGACCAGGATCCTCCTGAAACAGCCACTGCAGTGAGGAGCAGAGGGATGGCCGTGAGCAGGAAGGTGCTGGCGGCTGGTTTAATTGCTGGCTGGTGCTGGAGTGGGACGCGATGAGCTCCCTGGGGTAGGACAAGATTCCAGGGGCAGGGCAATGACCCTGGGGCAGGCCAGATCCTCAAATGTCACCAGCACTGGCCAGTGCACCAGCATGCACCCCACCATCTCCAAGGGATCTTGGCTGGATCCCAGCTCTCACGTGGATTCCAGCCCACTTCCGTGGGACTGGCAGCCAGCACGCCACCTGCAGCCCCAGCCAAAGCGCCAGCGGGGCCAGCAGCGGTGCCTGGAGGTGCTGAGCAGCCCAGAGCCCTGGCCAGCCCCTTTGAGGGGGCACACGCATCAGCCCCAGGTCCCAGCCTGGCTGGGCAGGGAGCTGCCCCCCAACATCCCCCAGGGCTGCTCCCACCTCTCACTCACCGTGGGACCTCTCCCACGTGTTCAGAAAACCCATCCTTGCAGTACAGGCCACTGTTCAGAAGATCACGGCAGCCCTGCAGCCTGCGCAGGCTTGCAGCCTCCGGCCCAGCTCAGGGGAGACTCTTGCCTCTTAAAACCCCTTTTTTCCCTTTCCTCCAAAACACAAGACACCGCTTGTGAACTATCCCAGGTGACCTGGAGTTTTCCGTGTTAGATAAACAGTACTAATTCAAAAGTTGCAGTACAGGCCACTGTTCAGAAGATCACGGCAGCCCTGCAGCCTGCGCAGGCTTGCAGCCTCCGGCCCAGCTCAGGGGAGACTCTTGCCTCTTAAAACCCCTTTTTTCCCTTTCCTCCAAAACACAAGACACCGCTTGTGAACTATCCCAGGTGACCTGGAGTTTTCCGTGTTAGATAAACAGTACTAATTCAAAAGCACTTT
>NW_010433487.1:41644-42753 GCF_000710305.1 Buceros rhinoceros silvestris | reverse complement strand
AGCAGCAGCAATAATGGGTGTGTTAATGAGGATTATCCTTCCTGCCAGCCCCAAGGAACTGCTGATAAATCAATAGACCCATGGTAGGAGCACTCGTCCCCATCTCCCCACTCTGCAGGCACCTGCGAGGTGTGCAGCAGTGGCGGTGGCGATTGGCAGTGTCCCCCCAGCAAGCTCATGGGGATGCTGGCCATGGGGTGGACAGCAGGGGTTCACCCGCCCTGCACCGCCCCGCAGCCGGACAGAGATCCTGTCATTGTCACCACTCTGTCTGGCCAGACCCTCCTCCTCATCCTGGAGAGCATCAGGGCTCCTGAGACCGAACATGCCGGGCAGACAAAGGGTCACCCGGCACTGTGCTCAGGCATCCACTGGCCATGCCCAGGGAAGGACGCATGGCCTGATCCTTTTTTTTTTTTGCACCACCCGTTGGCCTGTCACCCTTCACCGTCCCCCCACCAGGGCCCCACAGGAGCTCTTGTCACTCTGGCTGTCTGCAGGGCTGTCTTGGCCATGTGCCGCACTCTGGAGCACCTTCATCAGCGACCCTGACCTCCCGCGCCAGCGCCGAGCCATGTGTGGAGCCTTCTCCACCGCAGCAGTAAGAGCTGGAGCTCAGGGGCCAGCAAGAACAAAACGTTCAGTTTCCGTAGTGATAGCAGAAAAACAAGAATTTTAAAAAAAAAAAAGCGCTGTTCTTCAACCAAGGTGCTGTCTGCCGCTCCCAGGGGAAGGGCTGAGACAAGGATCTCTGCAGTAGAAATGCCTGAGTCGGTGTTTAAAGCGCCCCTGTGAGCCCTGCCTTGACGGCTGTCTGGAGAACCACATCCCACCCGCACTCCAGGCGGCAGAATTTGCTTATCTCCTTGTACACCTGCAGCAGCCCTGAAGAACCAGACCAGCTCTTCTGTTCCCCCACACAAACCTCTGTTTCCAGCTGATGTTCAGGTCGCAGCAGAGGCACCAGGGGACAGCACAGGGGACCCCACCCAAAGCTCCCACCCCTGTGTGCTCATCCTCAAGCAAGCCCTTGGCACACACAGGCACCAGCCGGGACCACCAGTGGCTGCTGCCGGGCAGGGGGACTCCCCGCGACGGCGACGCGCGGG
>NW_010433487.1:40311-41602 GCF_000710305.1 Buceros rhinoceros silvestris | reverse complement strand
CTCGAGTGGCTGCTGCTTGCCTGGTGACCTCCGTGGCACTGGGCCCATGGCCACCATGGCAGAGGTGCCCAGGGAGGCTTTCTGCAGGATTCAGTCTCTGATCCTGGCTGTCTCGGCAGGGTCCAGGGTGTCTCTCCGCCCTCCCTCTGTTCCTGTGCAGGCACCCAGCAGCCGTTCCTCACACCACGGTCCGTCCCACTCCCAGCCCTCTCCAGGCGATGGTGGCCTCCCCAAAGCCTCCTGTCGTAAATATTGATGGAGAACCAGACTGAAAGGCCAAAGAGCCCCTGTTAGAGCACTCTCCGGACATTAGTCAGACAAAAGACCTTAAAACAAAGTTCAATTAGGTGTGAAGGAAATTATGGGCTCTACAAGCAACAGCACACAGTGTGAATTAGAGAGATGTTAGAGCAGGAGACAATATGCAGCCCAAGATAAACGCATTTGTCTTTGCTCCACACCAGCCTTGCTGCCAGCTTATGCTTCAAGCCGTGCAAACAGGAGCCTCCTGGCATATTTGGAAGATAGTCAACATTCCCAGCTATAATATTTTAATTATAAAGCACGCTGTTGAGTCAGTTGGATGAAGCAACTAGCCTAGTGAACGGCCCAGTGCCGCCAGGGTGGGCTCTAAATGGGATGCTGGGCTAATGTTTCTTCACAAAGCAAGCGGTCCCCTCCCCACAGCCAGCCCCACCACTGCTGGCCTTGCTGCTGTGCCAACTCCAGACACGGTGCCACTGTTTCTGCCCAGGAGCAAAGGTTTTCACAGCCGACACAGACACCTCACCTCTTCCAGGAAACCCCGTGAAATGCAGCTCGAGGATCTGCGCCATCTCCAGCACAGACAGAGGCTCTTGGGCAGAGGGCAGCTGAAGCACCCGCAGACTCTTTCTGGAGGCAGAAGCAGGTCCTGCTGCACTGCTGCAAACCTGCATTTGGTCAGAAATTTCCGAGGACTTTTCCAGCTGCTGAGGTATCTCCTATGTCCCCAGTGCCTCATCTCCTCTGTGCCACCCATCCCTCCTCCAGGGATCATCACCCGTGTCTCTCTCACAGCCTTCCCGCGAGCACCAGCAGATGCTCTGGTTGCAGAGCTGTGGTATCTCTGACAAGGAGGGCTGAGCAGCACTGAAGGCTGCTGTGTCCTCAGTATCACACTGGAAAATAGAACACAGAAAGGCCAATTCAACAAGGAAATCATAAGAAAACAGCCATTGCTAAATGCAGAGGATGTGGAGTGCCCAGGGATAACCTAAAGGGACCCTGAGAGCTACAGACACAAAGTCCC
>NW_010433487.1:38113-40203 GCF_000710305.1 Buceros rhinoceros silvestris | reverse complement strand
GCCACGCTGCAGCGCAGGATTTTGCTGCAGCACTGACTCGGCACTGAGTAAGACTTCGAGAAGTTCTGCTCTAGAGTGATACGCGAGCCCTGGCAAAGGCGCCAGCAGCATCGCACAGCGATAAACCGCGGACGCCTCGAGTGCCGTTTGGGCACGTACAGGAATCTGGGCTGCACGACCGCCATCCGGGGGCTGGACAGGGACGACTGATTGTATTTTAATTTGAAACAAGGTGTGGGCCAAAGTGCAGCTACAATAGGTGCAGCGCCAAGAAGGGTTCGGTGCCAGCAATAGATACTCTGGCAAACTCAGCCCTACAGCTCCAATTATGGGACTTCTCTTATACCACTGTCTCTAAACATTGGCTCCTGACTGCGGGGCCTTATGCCAAATCGTAATCGCCCTCATTCTACTAATGGTCAAAACGCTCTGAGTCCAAACGGGATGTAATCATCGCCGAGGAGGAGAAAGCGCACTTCAGAGATTATGCTCAGCACAGCGTGTGGCAGCGTATCGGGAATTGCAACATATGTCATCGCACTGTGATTACCTCACAGGATCTGGAAAAACACACTTTTCCTGCTCAGACTCCAAAATGGTCATAAATCCAAATGGGTTTTGCAGCTTTCTGTGAGGAAGACTCTCCAACAACTTCACAGCCCTCTCTGTAAAGAAATTTTGCCTGATATCTAACCTAGATCTCCCCTGGCGCAACTTAAGGCTGTTTCCTCTCATCCTGTCACTTGCATTTGGGAGTAGAGACCTCCCCCCCCCCCCCCCCCCCCCAGCCAGTGAAACGCCAGGCCGTCTGCAGAAAGGTACTGGCAGTGCAGCGCTGTTCCGGGGAGCGCCACGAGGGCCCATTGACACTGTTCACACCACCCTAATAAGCCCTGATTTATTGCTTATTAAAAGAGAGTGAGTTGAGATAAAATGCCAGGAATAAAAAAAATATGACTGGATTGAGTGTGACTTGGCTTATTGAGTTTGTTTCCTATCTTTTTATAAGGGCTGTAAAAACAAACAGCTCTCACTTGACTAAAGAAATCATTCGTTAAGTTCCTCCACTTGCTCCAGCACATCCAGACACAGGCAAATAAATTCCGGGTGTCCCTTTCAGGAGCTCGTCCCAAGAACAGCGGCGGGGCGCAACGGCGCCGGCGCCCTCCCACACGACAGGGCAGAGGCACCATCCACCGCTGCACCGGGAGGTCCCTGGGGTCCAGGGGTCTGCCCCAGACCAGGCAGGGCTGTCTGCCAAGAGGGGTACCCAGCTGGGTTCTCGTCCAGCCCGCTGAGACCTGAGGCAATAAATGTAATCGAAGAAGGGAAGGGAAAGGGAAAGGGAAAGGGAAAGGGAAAGGGAAAGGGAAAGGGAAAGGGAAAGGGAAAGGGAAAGGGAAAGGGAAAGGGAAAGGGAAAGGGAAAGGGAAAGGGAAAGGGAAAGGGAAAGGGAAAGGGAAAGGGAAAGGGAAAGGGAAAGGGAAAGGGAAAGGGAAAGGGAAAGGGAAAGGGAAAGGGAAAGGAAAGCCTGAGCAGCTAGGGAAGAGAAGGAGGAGCCTGAGGCAAAATTTATTTCTGTCAACTGGTGGTCTATTTCCCTGATACCATTTCCTTGTATACAGATAAGGAGTTATCTTAAATGACCATGTCTTTTTCAATTTGTACTTAACAGTCAGTCCCATTTTCCTTATATGATACTATCACAGCCGGATGAAAAATGCATTACAATAATCCCTGAGGATCTTCATATATCAATATCCAATGGTCTAGAATTGACCTGTTAGAAAAACCAGCCTTTCAACTCAGAACAAACTTCAATAAAAAAAGCACATTTCAGAGTTGCAGTATGCTCCATAACCCAAATGCTCAGGCACAAAGAGCAACGTTTCCAGAATCCTTAATGAAAAAAAACCTTCAACATCCACGAAAAAAATATCCTTACTCTTGCTACATCTGCTCAACCTTCGCTGCACCTCAAGGAATGCTAATCCTGGGCCGGACCGGTGCGTGAGCTGCCAAATTAGGTTGAGCTGCTGATTCCAGGACCCGCGATTTAGCGCCAGGAATTCTCTCCCCTGCCGGCACAA
>NW_010433487.1:34952-38007 GCF_000710305.1 Buceros rhinoceros silvestris | reverse complement strand
GGCCGGCAAAAGCGGGAGTAGGGCCAGCCACAGAAGAGGAAGAGAAAGCGGCTGGAGCCGGTGGCACCACAGCTCTGTCCTGGCCATCCCACCCAGCATGTGGTGCGGCCGATACCCAGCTCTGCTCGAGCTGGGGTGGAGGGACCCCCGGCACCGAGGCGTCAGCAAGGAGCTTGATGGCCCCGAGCTCCCTCGAGCTCCCCTGGGGCTGGAGGCACAGGGAGCCCAGGAGAAACGGTGTCAGGCCCTGGATGCTTTTCCTGCAACGTTTTAAAAAAGAAATGTACCTCCAGGCTTTTGTCCACGCTGCAGTGAGAGGACAGAGCGCTGCGCTGGGACATCCCCCGTGGCTGCGGCTCAAGCTCCAGCTGGGTTCATCCCTCCGTCACTGGCAGATACTGGCAGCAGCAGCAGCAGCAGAGCAGCCTGGGCTTGCTTGGAGGCAAAGAGGCTCCCTCTGTTCAGCACGTTTGCACTAAGTACAAACACCAGGATATCACTCCCCTTCACTCTGCCTTCACCATAGGTACACCCTGCCCTTCTCCCTAGCACCACTACTGGGGATCTGACATCCAAATTAGGGCTAAAGATACAAGAATACCTGAGCAGATCCTAATCAGAAGAAGCTGTTTCTGTTGTGAGTTATTGGCCCACCATGAGCCAGTAGGAAAAAAAAAAAGAAGAAGAAAAAGAAAAGGCTGTGAAGGAGACAGGCACCAGCAGAGCAGAGCAGCCTGTGCCTGAAGCGAGTCAGAGGCAAGTTCCAACCACAGCCACCAGAGCCGACGTCTGCTGCTGACAGAGGCGCAGGAGGCACCTCTTGCCATGAGGGAGGACAAAAACCTCCAGACCCCAACACCAAACTGGGGGGACATTGAAAATCTGGATGGGGGCCACGTGTTGCCAAGTACAGTGCTGGGGCCAGCGTTCACTGAAGCCACGTCCCCTGCCATGTCCTTGGGTCTGGACCCCGTGGACTCCAGCACCGCATGGCACAGGACCCGTCCTCAGCCTCCAGCAATGCTGCAGTCCCAAAGCAGGGTCCTGGAGGAGCAGGCAGAACTGATGGAGGGGGGCACGGACTGGATGGGAAATCATGTATAAAAGAAACACTGTTAAATGAGTCGGGACTCGGCAGCACTTTGCCCAGATTTCAGGGATTCTCCTGCTGCTTTTACCCTCCTGCTCTCCAATTCTCCCACCCAGGGGATTGGAGGCCACAGGGTTTTCACAACACTGGTTTCTCGGTGCTCAGCCTGCTGTGTTGGCTGCTGGTCACCGTCCCACTCCCTCACCCGCCTCTGAGTGAGTCCCGCTTCGGCAGGCGTGCCCTGGGCCATATGGCTGCGGGAGGCTCTGCCCCAGCTTTAAATCTTCCATCCCTCCGGGAAGGTGGAGCTTCCATGAAGGAGGCGAGTAATGACCACCTCAGCCTCGCTGTTCACAGGACAGTCCTCGAGAGAAGGACTCCTTCCAAAGCAGGGCTGTGGCTTTGGCTTTGCCCAGCTGCCCAAGGCACGGCTCCCCTCCCGCCCTGCGCCAGCTGCAGAAGTGGAGCTGACAAGGGGTCCTGGAGGAGACTCTGCCGAAGAGGAGACAGCAGCGTGAGTCCTGGCACGCGTTGGAAAGGAAGGCCGCCAGCTTTAAGTGAATTCCATGAGAAGTGCAGTGGGCTACTCATCATTTTAAATGAGACCCAAATCTAAAACGAGAGGCAGAGGAGGACGTAAGTAATGTCAGAACAGAGCCCTTCGTTAATTAATAAACAGGAGTGCAAGCTCAAAGCTGTACATCTACCACTGCTAAACGCACAGCTAAAAGCCCTGTAATAACCTGCGTCCATAATATATTCCAGGCATTCCGCCTCGCTCGGAAGCGCATGTGATGTGACACCATCTACCTGCTGCAGCACGCAATTAAAACTGAGAAGTGGTTCAGCCTGTGAGGAACACGGAGTGAAAGGCTGCATGGCAACATCACCTGGCAGACCAGCCTCATCCTCCTGGCACCCGCAGTGCCAGAGGTCAGCTGGGACGTGTGTGTTCACTACAAACCCTGGGCCTGCCCACGATGATGAGCACGGTGCTTGTTCTCGTTAGCTGGAGCTCGCTGGTGCGGAGCAACTCTCCGCTGGTCTTTTTAAAAAATACTACCTAGGGCTTCCTAAACCATTTTAAAGTCACGGCACATTTTGATTTACTTGATTTCCTCCTGCCCTCATAAGGAGCGTGTCATGGCTGTTACACAGAGTCGCATGCTCGTGTTCACCAAGCACAGTCACCATAAGCGAACACACATTAGCAGGCACACATGGCCACTTAGATGCCTGCCCATTTGCATATGCAAATACTCGTTTTGCATGCAGCCTGTGATTTACAGAAAATGGACATCTAAATCAAAGTCACAAGGAGGTACTAGCACCGGCCCTGCTAACGGCTTTGCGCTGCTGCGGGCAATATTGACCTCTATGCTGAATTATTGCCCCTGCCATTGACGCAAAGTGCTGTGCAATGGCCAGATGCTGCTATTTTTACAGCTGGGGGGATTCATTAGCATTCATTAATTTGTAAAAGACATCTCTGGAGCGGGTCAGGGTATCACCTCCCAGCTCTGGCCTCCCCTCTCTGCAGCCAGCCTGGCTCTGCAGAGGAGGAGAGGTGCAAGGCAGAGGCGATGCCTGCTCCCCTCACAGAGCGGCCGGTTTCCAACACGTCCACCCCGCTCAGAGCAATGCCAGGGACGTCTTTTCGGAGGAGTGTGAGGACAGTGTCTCTAATAGGGACTTCATGAGAGACCCCGGGTGCTTCCAAAGGTCCCTGATGCCTCGTGGTTCAAGGGTTGGGAAGCACTGAACACCTCTTTGTCAGGATGGCTAACAGGTGAAAGATGAGCCCTCCCAGCCCGAGGGACAGGACTTCTTGCCCCAAGCAGCTGAAGGCAGAGCCCATAAGACCAGCGCAGGTCCCCAGACACCATCAGCCCCGTGCTCTGGTCATGACCAGCCTGCGCAACCCGTTCCTCCAGCACAAGGCTCTCCTGCTTTCCCAGACCTTGT
>NW_010433487.1:32695-34806 GCF_000710305.1 Buceros rhinoceros silvestris | reverse complement strand
CACGCGCTCTGGTGCTCTGCTGCACACAAAGAAGTCATTCTGGGAAATGCTGCCTTTTGGCATGACTGAGCTTTACAGTAAAAAGTGATCGTGTTCTCAGGCAGATTTCCACTAATGAGTAAAGACTTGACGACCATATGCTCTCCACAGCCTCTCCTGCTTACTGCTGGTTCCTTCCGCTTTCTCCTTTGTAACGGGGAAGAGACATGATAAATTTCCGTGCTGTTTCAGTGCTATATTAGGACAGTTAAGCTTACCCACATTAAATCAAAGAAATTTAAAATAACAGCAGGATATCATACTTAATTGCTTCTTGAAGACTGTGCTGGATAGCTCGATGGGCCAGACCGGCGATCCCTTCCCTCCAGCCGCACGGCATTAACACAGCGCACGTGACTCCGGGGTGAGTGGATTCGAGGCCCTTTATAGATGTAATATCACACAATCTCCTACAAATGCCTGTGAGCAGAAACGCAGAACTACGCGTTTCTATACAGCCGTATGCACAAAACTGACATCTCCTACAGAACTTCCTGAGATACTGCGGGTCTCTGCGTCCCATACGAAAACACAGACCCACTCTCTTCTTCAGCGCGTCTGATTCTGTCTCTCTTATCTCAGGACAAGCGATCCTTGAAAACTCTGCAAAGCTGGAAAAACTTTATCCTTGGCAGCCTCCTCAGTAACGCAGCAGAGAGCCAGAGAGGTCTTTACCTCAGCTCATGGATACAATACCACAGAGGTACAATTTGCATTCCTCTCTCCTTGGCTAGGTATTATCGTTCCTCTTTTAGGTTCTGTTTAGAAAATATGTGTTGGCAGTTAGACCTGGAATGCTTGTTTAAAAGCTTTAATAACAAGGTAATGAGAAATACTTCTCTGAAAATGAACTAGGGTGTTTGTGTGGACCTCTGGAACTGATGCAGCACTCACAATGGGTCATGCTACGTTCCGTGCAAAACGGCAGCGATGCTCTTGACTTGCACACTAGGCTTGCTTAGTGCCCGTGACAACAGCAGCTGGAGGGCGAGGGCAGCCAGCCGCTGCCTGGTCCCCATGGCCCACTCGTGGGGTGTCTGCCTGCTCTTGGTGTCACCCCGACACATGCCACCAGCGCATAATGCTGTGTTTGGGCTTGTGTTTTCCTGCATCTCCAGCTGAGCTGAGCACCCCACTATTCAAAGTGATGAATTAGGAAAGGACGTGGATTCACAGTCAGAGCCTCCAGCTCCCAGACTGGTGGGATGGGCAGAGCCCGCGCCCCGATGCAAGCTGGGTCACAGCCAACAGCCACGGCTTCACAGAAGGAAAAGAAACAGATTCAGAACAAAGTTTGAAATAGTTTTTATGGTTTGTGCAGCTGCTAAAGGCAAACAAAAAGTCAGAGCAATGCTTGCATGTAGCATGACACACTTTTGATTTATACTATAATAAAAGCATGATTTGACATTAATTCTCCGCTTTCTGTAGAAAATCCCTGTGCAAAGCCTCTTAGTCACTAGCCTGGTTTGATGTGCAGAGCAGCCAGGCTTCACACGGAAAGGGTTAAAAGAAAATGTTATACTAAAAGAAATCTTTCTACAAGTATAAAAAAGCAAAATGATTGTAAATTCCACCAGGGGAATTCTGCCATGAATATGCTTCACCTTTCGCAGAATCTCCCACCCTGCCTCAGAGGATAACTGACCTTTGGAGAAAAATAATGAAAAGAAGAAATTCCTTGGAGAAAATAATGTGGCCAGGCCTCAGTAATGAGATCTGCTCCCTTTATGTTGCTATGACAACCACAGTCATTTTATAATACAAAATACATGAATGGGAAAGAGGGCCATCTCCTCTCACCGGAGCCGGTGCCTCGGCACCCTTTCGCCCTCGCACACTTCTCGCAGGACGGCAACGTGTTTGATTTGATTTGCACTCTGCTTCATTTCCCTCTAATGCACACATGATCCAAGGAATCCTGCTCCTTTGAATGCTCTAATTACCGCTCATTAACTTGTGTCTGGGGCTGCAGGCACTGGGGGGGGAGCAGGCACCCTGGCCCCGCTGGGCTGTGCCCATGGCACTCAACCCACCTCCCTCAGTGGGGCATGCTGGGCAAGTGCCTCCAC
>NW_010433487.1:28820-32260 GCF_000710305.1 Buceros rhinoceros silvestris | reverse complement strand
TTTTGTCCCGGGCCTGCCATAAGCAGACACCATTCCCACCGCTGGCCTTGGGGAAGTCTGTGGGCTGTAGCATCCCAGTCCCATTTTCAGGACCTTAATTCCTGGTCCCCCGTCTCCCTGCTGCCTTCCTGCACAGCCCCATCAAGGCAGAGAAGCCTCCCAAAGCCGCGGTGACTCACAGCAGCAGCTCCATCACGTAGCGATCAGCAGAAACACACTGGTGACGTACACCCAGAGGACATGTGCCACAGCAGGAGCTGCAGACAGCTCACCCTCTCCTCCCCCCACTACGGTATGAAATTTTTCCCCATCTCAGCTAGAAACCCATATCTGTGTGTGTTTGAGTCTTTGCCTTTCTCACTCGGTCTAGCAGAGTAGCTGGAAGAGGGCAGGAAGGATGGGTGCAGGGGGGAAGGCTGGGTGCAGGCGGGAAGGCTGGGTGCAGGGGGGGAAGGCTGGGTGCAGGCAGGAAGGCTGGGTGCAGGCAGGAAGGATGGGTACAGGGGGAAGGATGGGTGCAGGGGGAAGGATGGGTGCAGGGGGAAGGATGGGTGCAGGGGGGAAGGCTAGGTGCAGGGGAGAAGGCTGGGTGCAGGCAGGAAGGATGGGTGCAAGGGAGAAGGCTGGGTGCAGGCAGGAAGACTGGGTGCTTTCACCGCAGAGATGCCTGTGTATGGCCTGTGTGCTCGTTGCTGTCCCCCACTCCCAGTTTAAATGACTCTTGGTTTTCCCGCTGCTGGTCGGCCAGAGCTGTGCGCTCCCAGCCGCTGCTCGGGAGGGTTCTGTTTCCAAAGCAGCACAACCTGCCCCGTGCTGCGGACACTGGGGTAGCTCCCTGACACCTCTCAGCCCTGCCAAGGAAGGGGTTTGGCTCTTGCGGTTCAGGCTCAGAGGTCACACACGTGCCAGGGACAGGAGCGAATGGTGGCCAAGTGCCCAGCTCTGGTCAGAGAACAAGTGCCTCCAGAGAAGTGTCGCAGGCTGGTGGCTGCCGCTGGTGCTCACGCTGTGGGGCCAGAGGCTCCTGTCTGCAGGAGGTGGCACTAGAAGCGTTTGGTCAGAGCCTCAACATATCCAAGCCCCGGGTTTACACCTCAAGGCTGTGGAGAGGCTGCTGACACAATCTCCATTCCCTGAGACTTGGGAGACTCTCCCAGGACCAGAGGCAGCTGCATGTGCTGGTGCAGGACTCGACTCCGCAGCCAGCTCAGCAGAGCACTGCAAGTCACCCAGAGAAGTAGCTCATGACAATAAGGAACGAGGGCACAGATGGTGGCAGACCCAGGGCAGGCTGGGGGCCACTGGGGAGCTGCCTCATGAGCCCTGCCCCTGCTCTGCAGGGCGGCAGAGCCAAGCTTTGGTCAGATCAGACGTCGGCAAAGCGGGAAGGTTCATACGAGAGCCTGGAGGTACAGCCCAGGCTTTTCCAGCGGAAGGTACACGCACCCCATGGCGTGCGGGGCTCTCCAGCTCACCTGGAGCCACTTCCTTCTCTGAGCACAATGGTGACTGCTGGGACGAAAGGCCCAAAATCAGACCAGGAGGTGGAAATGGAGAAGTCAAGGGGGAACGAAGTATGGTCTTTCAGTTAATCCAGAGCTTCAGAGCGTTTCCTCTTTCCCAGGTGGTCTGCTGGGAGACCCGAGCTCCCCTGCACAGTCAGCAGAATTGCCGGGCAAACTGGAAGAGTGCTGGGAAAAACGACAAAACCGAGGTTTGCAAATGAAGAAAACAGCCAGAAAAACAAAGGGAACCCAGGGGCTGGAGAGAAAGGAGGCCAAGAAACCAGGAGAACAAGGGGCTCCAGCTCATGTTTTTATATAGCTCAGGCAAGCAGCAGCACAGAGGAGGGCGCGGGGCTGTCTGATGGGATGGGGCCATGGGGAGGACAAATGGGACACGGTTACTTTCATCTCCCTCTGCTGCCCTTTCATGGAGACAGTTCCCAAAGAACAGAGGTGAGCAGAGAGGATGAAAAGCTGAGGGAAACAGAGCCGCGGGCAAGCAAAATCCAGACCGCGAAAATCATCTGCCGTTTTCCAGCTGTCTCCAGGATGGTGATGGACATTTCCAGGACAGGTTTTTGGGTCAACACTTCTGAGCATGGAAGCTGAAGTGGGGTCTGAGGCAGGCAGCACCATTAGCCCATTAGCCAGATCTCCGAATCTCCTTTTTCCACTCCAAAACACTTTCACCTGTCTCTGGTCTGGGAACCGTGGATGGGTTTCTGCAACCATCTGACTACCTGAGCAACGAGAAAGGTGTCGGGAGTAACCACTACATCAGGACCACTCTGAACCACTCAGATGTAGGCGCCCAAGGTATTTCCAAAGCCAGCGCAAAATTTAAATTGCCCTCTGACTGGTGCCTTCTTTCACGCGGAATTTGCATGTGGCAGCAAGATCTGCCTTATATCAAATACCAACGCAAAGGCTAATTTAAATTCTTTTTATGCAAATGTTCAGCAGTACAGAGCAGCAATAAATCTGGGGAACCACCAGAAAGATGTTTAAGAGGCCATACAAATTCCGGTCACACATCAGCAATTAGGAATCCCAAGAAGGAGAAAGCACCTGTCTTGGCCTTTATTGAATATTATTCTCAATTAGAATATTCATCATATACACAAGACAATTCCTTCATTCAAACTTCCATAGACATGTTCAAATTACATCATATCTGCAAAACAGAGAGATGGAAGTTATCATAACCTGCCTCTGAATAAAGCATTATTGAAACTACAAATGGTCCTGTCTGAAGCTTGCTGAAGTGCAGAAGCCTGACAGATGCTGCACAGAAATATGACTGGCTGGGTGATGTCTCCCAAAACAGCTTGCAGGAAAATGATCCCATTAAGGCTGGGCCTCTCCCAGCAGCCACCGTGAATATCTAGCAGGAAGCAGAGGCTCTGACGCGGGAAGGGCCACGCACAGCACAGCAAAGCAAGCAGGGTGATTCTGGAGATGCTGCTGGCCCGGGGCGGGGGCACGGTCCCATCTGGAAGGGTGTCCAGGCACGCCACTGCCAGTCTTCCCAGTCCAGGAGCCAGGTAAGCCATTGGGTGGGCAGCTACGAGTTTGTGCTGGCTGGAACAGAAAATGTGAGCTTACCCTGTTGCTATTCATCTTGGGGCTGCCCCCGCGCACGGCACTGGTGGCGGATCGGCAGTTCAGAAAGGCTCCTGCCCCCATCCCTCCCCAGTGGTGCCAGCCGAGCTGCCAGGTGTTGTCTAATACCTGATCATACAGAAAAGGTGAGCTTACCCTGTTGCTATTCATCTCTGCAAGAGCTGTGCTGGGGGCAGAGCACGTGTTGCCGTCTGCGAGAGCAGCAAACTCGTGAGCTTACCCTGTTGCTATTCATCTCTGCAAGAGCTGTGCTGGGGGCAGAGCACGTGTTGCCGTCTGCGAGAGCAGCAAACTCTGAGGTTACCCTTTGCC
>NW_010433487.1:26309-28640 GCF_000710305.1 Buceros rhinoceros silvestris | reverse complement strand
GCTGAGTGACGGTCCAGAAAGTCCCCGGCCCCCCTCCCGCCCCAGTGGGGCCAGCCGAGCTGCCAGGTGTTGTCTAATACCTGATCATAGGGTTAAGGCCGGAGGGATCCCCACGCTCATCTGGCCTGTGTTAAGCAGGAGATCAGACCTGAGGGCTTTTCTGTGTTGGTTCCTGATATAAGTCCCATGTCTGTGCTTGAAGTTCCGACAGGGCTCCTCTGTGATGAGGGCTCTGCTCCCCAGGTCACAACCTGGAGACTCCTCACCTGCCCCTGCGCGCCTTTCTCCGAATAATCTAACGAGACAGAGCTGCTGACATCTCTCCTTATTGCACACATCTGCCTCAGCCTGAACGCAACCCAGTGCCTCTCCTGAGGACCCTGCTGAGCCACCCGCAGCCTCTCGACATGCAGACACCGCCATGCCCAGGTCTCAGCCCGGGCTCTTTCCTCCCTGCTCGGTACTGCTGTGCTTATCACAGCAGCCGTGCTCCTGCCCCGCTCCCTCTCACCACGACGGCTCCGTTCTTACCGACCATCCTCAACATAAAGCCTCAGTGAAACGTGAAATCCAGGCTGCGTTCTCAAGAGGGATTTTTAGCCCTTTTATTCAGCCTGTCAATAATTTTGTCGGAGGCTGACAAACCTCCAGCAGTCCAGCTCACCCTCCTCATCTTCTGCCAATTCTTGCACACGCTTTTCTCCCCTGGCCGTCCCCAGTGCCAGGTTACCACTAACAGTCCAGGAAGGAGCTCGCGCTGCTCTTCTGACATGCTGGAGTGCAGCTGTTAGCTGGCTCTTCACGGGCCCAATCTCGGTGGCCTTTCCAAGGTCTGTCAGCGAATATTCTCCTCAGCTAGGCCACATTTTGTGCCCTATGATAATGAAATCTTTTTGAACACTACAGTGAAAATGAGGGACATTTACTGAACACTTCCGGGGCTGTTCACAGACAAATGGGAGCTCTCTGCAAGCTCTCCACTCCCCCCCGCCAGGAGCCAGTGGTGCCAGCTCTTCTCACCACTTGGTCGATTTGCAGATGCCCCCCTGCATCTGTCCCCGCTGCTCTTCCTGCCGGCAGATCCTCCTCTCACTGCTGGAAAAGCCACGGGAACAGTCTCTGATTTCTGCAGGTTTTGTGTGAAGCTCACCCAGAGCATGGCTGAGCACAGCCTGGCACCGTGACCCGTGACCCTGTCCAGCTTCCCGGCACCTTCTGCTCTCTCTCTGTCATTCCCACAACACATCCCTTGTCCCTACAACATCAGGTCTCTGAACTGCCACCGCTGTGGTGGTACCTGTGAGTGCGGCCAGGGTACGACCCATGGCCGTGTTCTACAGGCGCATGAACAGTAGAGATAAATACTGATACTGCTCACCACTGCCATTGGCCAATAAAATCCCATCACGGGTGGAAGGAATCAGATGAAAGGATTCAGCACCAGGTTTAGCCCTTGAAATGGGGTGCAGTGTCTTTAAAACACCCAGGTCCCGCCCTCATACTTCACCCATTAAATTTTGGTCAAATTAGCAGAAGTAGAAAAATGAACCAAGAAGAGTTTGGGAGGACGTGGCTGTGACAAGAACCAGTATCGATTGCCACCAAAAAGGGTTTCTACATCTTTCGTGCTCTCTATCCATCTGGACCCACCCCACTGAATTTCCCGACACTGCTTGTCTCTGAGGTGAACTTCGAATAAAAATTTGTTAATATGGGCGAGAGAAACCCTGTCTCCCCTTCCTCACCCTGCAGTTAACTCGCTCCAGCCCAATCACCAGTGGTGCCTCTCCTCATGCCCCAAACGTGGGTCCACTATGCCCAGCCGCGCTGCCCACCCCAAGATGCCTCTTGGTGCCGGTTGGGATAGAAGCAACCCCGAGGGGGTCTCTCCCCTGCGGGCCCTGCATTTTTGGTGCCACAGGGTGGGTCTGTGGGGTGTCTAAGGCTCAGGCCCCGCACGGGAGGGTCCTCTGGAAAGCAGAGGATGGGTCTGGGCTGAGGCCCTGCAGCGGGGCGACTCATCACCATCCACGACCGGAAAACCCTGGGATGGCAATGGTGTTGCCGTAGCAGCGGTGTTCATTTCAGGATCATTAAATCAAACCCCGGTGCGCAGACAGTGCAAGCCACAGTGTTTGGTGGAGCCAGCAGCAGCACCTCCCCACAGCCTGCTGGACACAGGACACAGCCTGCTGCCACACCCCAGGGCCAGGATGGGTCACTGCACGTCCTGTCCCCATGCCGCCCCGTGCTGTCCCCATGCCCCAAGCCATCCTCTGGGGCTCAGCCTCCGAAACCAGCCTGCACTGGCTTGAGGGCCAGGGGAGGGTG
>NW_010433487.1:25764-26161 GCF_000710305.1 Buceros rhinoceros silvestris | reverse complement strand
GGAACACCAGCCACAAATGGCACAGACCAGCGCAGGCCAGGAGGCCCCCGAGCTCCCAGCCCTGCTCCCATGGCCCCACCAGCCCCCTGCCCCAGGTCCTGCGGGAGCCAGCGCCGGGCTGTAGGTGCAGGTTCCTGTTCTGCCCGTGGGGCCACAGCTGTGGAGGGGCACAGCACACGTGGGCTGAGGTGGGTAACACAGGGCTTCCTGCTCCAGGATATCAGATTCAGGATAAAAAAAAAGAGCTGACACAATGTGCTTTAAACAGAAGTCACCGCCCTGGAGAGGGCTGCCCGACTTCTCGGACCAGCAAAGAAGGACATGGTGAGGAGCATCCTTGGCCTCCAGCACCGTCTTCCCCGCTGATCGCAGTTGTGGCAGGCTGCGTGCCGTCCGC
>NW_010433487.1:22406-25650 GCF_000710305.1 Buceros rhinoceros silvestris | reverse complement strand
CTGCGTGCTGTCAGCACCGTGTGCCAGTGCGAGCGTGGTGCCAAACTGTGGCAACGGGTCCAGCCGAGCACCTGGACAGGCAGAGAGGAGCAACAAAGCTCTGCGGGACCAGAAGGAGTTGGGGCCCAGGGCAATGTCTGTGACCCTGCCCACCTCATAGATCTCCCAAGTCCCTTTGAACCATCACCTCACGCTGCAATTTATCTGGCTTCTGCAGAAATAAAAGGTATAGAGAAAAATCAATGATAATTCATTGTATCCAATGATTTTTAAAGGCAATTAAGGCTAAGACAAGGTAAGAGGTTAGCAAAATCTCTCATTCTTTAATATATTGTATTTTCTCATTAATTCCTTAATCTCGTGACAAATTCTCCTAGGCAGAGGGGCAGCTTCCTGCCCACTTGAACTCCCGCTGAGCTACGAATGAAGCAGGAGATGCCTCAGCCCCAGCTGCTGGGCTGGAGTGAATGAGCGGCACTGGCTGTGACCAGCGCTTCCCCGTTGCACCCTGGGAGGTGTGGGGGGCCCATGTGGGGGTTCCCCCAGCACAGAGAAGCGTCACCTCACAAGCAGCTCGTCCTTCCGCCCCTCTGCCTACACAAGGAGGGAGGCTTTCCCGCAAACCAAGGGTCTGGGCAGATGAAGCTTCCCGGGGGCACGAGGCTGAAAAGCGTCAGGCAAAGCACTCCCGTGCAAAAAGAAGTCAAGGCTCCCCAGTTCCATCCTGGCTCATTTGCATCAAAGAGTCAATAACTAAATTACTGCTAATTAGGGATACTATGAATGAGAATGCATCACACTTCTGCTAATCACCAGTGTTTCTGTGTAATGTCTGGAAAACCAAAATTATTAATGAAGAAGTTCTTTTGGAATTCAGAGTTGAATTCCACAAATTCTGGGTAATGGCAGTCAGGTTTGCCAGCTCATTTTCACATCATAACATTGGAACCCCTTAATTACTAGTGAACTAATTAGAAAACACGAACTTAAAGACAGCGGTAGACGTTCCTTTTGCAATGAAAGGCAGGTCAGAGCATGGCAGCCACAAGCCCTCCCAGGGCAGAAGGGCCAGGACTGGAGAAGGTGCTGCTGGACACGCAGAAGATGAGGGTTGTTCTCCCACCACCAAGGGCCCCCCGTGCCAAGCCAGGCTCCCCGCTCAGAAGATGAAGGTCACGTCCAAGTCCCTCGGGCCCCAGCACTCCCAGCTGCACTCCAGTGACCAGCCACCACCGCGGGCAGACCTTGCTCCGGAGCTCTGCCCTCAGACCCATCCCGCAGAGACCACCCTGTTCTTCCAGGAGGTGCGTTACGGGCCCCAGCAGTACCTGCCACTTCTTGCCATACTTCAGCATCACAACAGCAGCTGCTGTGCCGAGAGAGGTGCAAGACTCCTTCACCCACCTCTCTTGGGTTCACTCTGCCTCCTGCCCTCCTGCCCTCCAGGCGTTGCTCTTCTCACCAGCTTCCTGCCTTTACCAGCAAAGACAAAGCTGGGTTGGGCTCACACCAACATTCAGCGGAACGCTTCAAGCGGAAGATTGGATCCAAGTCTCCCTGTTGCTGTTGCACAATTGAAAACTCGGACATTTCGCCAGGTCTGTCCCGTACTGACAGGCAGAGGCAAGGGGCGAGAGGAAATCCTCCGTTTGAGCAGGTCTGCCATCGATCGCTCTTTGGGTAACTCGCCATGAGGCCTCTCTTTGGAAGCGCTGGGGAATGTCTCCTTCCCTCCTTCAGAGAAGGGTCAGGCTTTAGCCCTGTGTAAGGCAGACACAGCGTTAACAACCTAAATGTTTACCTGCTCCCTTCTGTGTCCTGCTTATTAGAAATATTTTCCACCTCTCCACCCAACCAAGCTCAGTTTCCCCTAACAATGGCAAATATTGTGGCCCTTCGTTCTACAGAAATTTATGACTGCGGAGTCAAAACGCTACTGTGTCCCAGGCATGGCCAAGGGAGCCGGGAGGCTCCGGTCCTGCCAGCTTTTAATAAGATACACATTTAAGCTGCATGTTGCTTGCAAGCTGCATGTTTATTTAAACAAGTACTTCCAAGCGTTTAGGGACAGAGGTTGCTGCAACAAGTTCTTATCATTAACAACAATGGTGCTGAACCCTTCAGGAAGGAGAATTACAAAGGGCGTCACTCTGCAGAATAAATCACTGATAAACTTTCAGTGCAACTAATTTTAACCCAGGAAGAAGAACTGCTGGATCTTAACTCTCTCCTCGTGGATGTGCACACTCCCAGGATGGTTTGGGATCTATTTTGAGATGAAATGATTTATTTGGGGATTTCAAATGCTTTAAATAAATCTTTCTTTAAGTCTCTGAATCACATGTTCTTCTAGCAGAGCCAGCAATACGACACTCTCGAGGTAATTCTACAAGGTCAGGATTACCCAAACCTTTCCATTCACCTGATGATACAAACCTCTTTTGTGACTTCCAAAAAATTAAGCACAGAAAAGGGTGCTCAGGGACTGACATTTGCCTTTGGCGGTGATGGTCAATGAAGGTTCTCGGCTTAAAGGTGCCAGGGGGCATTGTCACACCCAATTAAAGCCTGCCACAGGATCCCACTGCCTGCCATGAGGAAACCTCACCTCACAGCTGCCTATTCGAGCCTCACCCCAGCTCCCAAGCACCACCTGCACCCCGAATGTGGGACGTGGGGAGAGGGGCTTGGACACAGCCCAGCACCAAAGATCTTACACAGGTCAGCTTGGCTGGTGGGGTGGCGAGGCTGGGCATGGAGGTGGCAATTGCCATCAGCTTCTCAGTGCCCACCTGAGCCACTTGGGGAGCATCACGAGAGCATCAGCACCAGTTCTGCTGTAGCAGCTTTGCACAGCTCAGCATAACCAGCAGCTGCTTTAGCCTCTGTAATTAAAGACATGAACTGCCAGCAACAGGACACACCACACGGGAGACACGAGGCTGCGAGGCTGGGGATCCACCGACACCCAGAGACGCCCCAGCCATGTCTCGGAGGGACCTCCGTGAGTCCTGAGGCAGCATTATGGGTTAGCTTTGGCCCCTCACCAAAGGAGGGACACAGGCCCCAAGCTCCTTGCCCAGAGGCACAGGGCACTCTCGCAGTCGTTGACCATGTGTGGATCCCACAGCAGGGATCCCCAGCCGGTGCCTGGTTCAGTTCTGCCCTTCATGCCCAAATCTCTGTGTGCCCCTGGAGCAGTGCTGGGTGCCGGCAGCCCTGAGACACACGCTGAGGCAGCCCC
>NW_010433487.1:18701-21969 GCF_000710305.1 Buceros rhinoceros silvestris | reverse complement strand
GTCCGGTTTAATCAGATCTGAAAGCTGCAGGAGCCGCACGTTGGTCTTGCGGGATCACTGGCCAGTCACTGTATGGGAAATCGGCAAAGATGTCAGAGGCGATTGGATCTCAACCCGCTCGCGTGTCAGAAAAGAGCTCACAGACGTGAATCCTTGGAGTTACAGCTCCATAGTCTAAATGCACCCATATGCCTTCCGCATCCGAATCACCGCCAGTTGCCAACCAAATCACAGGGGTGAGGGACACAGCCCGCTCTCCTCTGACCTACTTTGATACCCGCTCGCTGACGCCCCAGCAATGAACGGGGAATGGCTTTAATTTGCTTTGACCATAATATTCTTAATCAGGCTCCAAAGGTGGAGGACACTTACCACATTAAAGCAGGATGATGGCAGACTCCAGAGCTGCTCCCAGGGTGCCTGCCTCGCTCCTCGTGCCCTGCTGCACCACAAGCCCCATCCAGCCACCGGCCCCGGAGCAGCTGCTGAGGAACCGGGGAACGATAAGCGACCTCTGCCACGGCACCTATGGAGAACTGCCAGGGCTCCGTGAGTAAAGGGAGACTCTAAATATTATTTTTGGTAGGGATTTTCATATGAAAAAGTAAAAGACCATAAATCAGGCACAATGCTACAATCAGCACATACTTGTGAATAAATGCATCCTGTAGTACATTTCAGCATAAATTATAGCCGTTTGATTTAGGCTTTGCTACACAAAGCCATATTATTTAAATTCAGCCAGAATTGAGTCCACTCACATTGCTACACATTTATAAAACATAGTCATGATTATTGTCATAAACTCCTCAGAACTGGCTGTTGAATTATTTTGCCACATCATCATCTATAGTAAACAAGACTTATTTTACATTTCTCTCTTCTTTCCTGACAATCTGCTACAAAACGCCCTGCAGAATTAATGCTGAAGTTACACCAGCTTTCCTCCAGCACGTGCGTAATACCCACACCCAGGATAGGAAAGGCAAACCTGTGCACAGCCAGCAGCTCAGAGCTCCGCTGCAGCTCCCTGTGCGAGTTTCCCTGTGCCCGCTCCCTCCCTTCCTCTCAGAAAAACACCAGCGGGTACAAGCACAGGGGCCTGAAGGGTTGAGGAAAGGAGGGGACCCCTCTCTTAGGGGCAGGTAGAGCTCCAGCTTGATCCCTGACATGAGAAAAATAACTGGGAACCAAAAGAGAAGAGTCGGGATTCCAGGTGGCCAAAGCCTCCGTGTGCTGGGGTTCTCTGTCAGGGCGGTGAGTCCCACCGGGGCCGGCTCTCCAATCCCTGTGATGATTTGCAATTGTTCTCAGCAGTGCCCTGCCTCACCCCTGCGAGTGAGGCTCTTCTTGGTGAGCCAGCACAGCCACCCTGGCCGTGGGGAGCGCCGCGGTGGGTGCCTTTGGCCAGCACTCCTCAGGCACCCACCCGCAGGGGTCCCATTCCCATGCCTGGACACCCACCGGTGTGAGGGAGCAGCCCTGGGTGCTGGGTGACTGGCCGAGTGCTTTGATCTCCCCCCTCAAACCACCTTCAGAGGGAAAAGTCAATCAGAATGGGGGTGTTCCAGTGCTGGATTTCAGGGGAGGTGTCTCAGGGGTGCAAAACGGCACTCTGTAGAGAGGCCTCGGCAGTGTCCCTGTGTCCTGCCTGTCACCCTCCAATAAAGCCACAATGACCCCAGCACTCCTCTGCCCGATGGATGCCCCTCTGCTTGCTAGGCAGCCACCAGCATCCTGCCTGCAGATGAAGGGTTGGGATTGGAGCATCAGTCGGTTTCTTTAGGTACCAAAAGCATTTACTGCGGATGGAGAATTTCTGATTTGCAAACCACTGTTTGTTCTCCTTGCAGAAGGTAAACCCACGATCTCCTCAGTAGAAACCATAGAGACAGGAGTGAGACACAAAGAGAAACACGGTTTTAAAATCTTCTGAGTTCAGCAGAGGAAGTCGTGGAGTATCTGGCCTGAAGAATAAAAGTTCCCACAATTATGAAACTGCCCAGTACCACTTTCTCCCCCGCCGTGACGGCAGCGTTCATCCCCTGGCCTGGGAGGATCAGCCACTTGCTGCCTTGCTTGTCCAACTAAACTAACATTTTATATTTCTCCTCGAGTTTGCAAACTTTTAAAAAACTAATCCCATGATTTCAACAAGTGTAACAACTAAATTATCATCTTTACATGATTAAAGTCTCTGCTGCGTCTTTTCTTGGCAAACATTACATGCGCATAATTTTACTAAATGCAATAAACCAACCATAGAACTATTAATTTTAGCATGGTATTCATAACAATTAGAAACGCATGAACCTTAAAATGATAAAAACTGAAAGGAATACCAAAATAGCATGAAACACAAGAATCCAGCTCCTCACACCAGGCAAACGGATATTATTGTGGGGTGTCACAGTATCTATTTCAAGAGACAAACCAAGCACCACCGGCGATGCTGCCCTGCTCGCTGTGGCGGGTGCAGGCTGTGCTCCATACCCAGGCAGGGACATCACCCCCTACTCCTCTGCCCAGCCCTGCCTGCTGGCAGCAGTGGGAGAAAACCAGCTTTTTCCTGAGCCTGGCATGATGGAACCAGCACCTGGGTGCTCCCCAGACCAGCTCAGCTGCCAGGGTGGATGGGCAGCAGCAACGAGCATGTCAGTCGTCAGACCGGGGGTCCCAGGGGCCTTGCTGGTAAACTGCCCCGGCTTCAGAACCACCCCAAGGACCCCGCTGCTCCCATGGTGGGCTGGGGGCTTGCAGGGAGTTCCAGCTCTCCTTGCATGGGGGGTTGCATTTCCCACAGCCCCCATCCTGCAGTGCTGGCTCCCCTCTCCTCTGGAGCTGCAGCCTCGCTGCTTCCAAAGACCTGGAAATCATCCCTCTTAACTCCAAGGAATCACGAGTGAGAAGCTTCACAGTTTTCTTTTCTTTTCTTTTACTCGCTTTCAGCAGCTGAACTTTTTTTTAAAAAAAAAGAAAGAAAGAAAAGGCAAAAAACTCGACATTAAGGATTTGGTCCAGCGCCAAAAACAACCTTTGGTATCAAGGCATTCTTGAGCTGCTTTGTTTATAGATACCAGAATACACACACCACCCCGCACTGCTGCAACCACTTAGAGCACAAACACTTCCATAAAGAGCAGCCCGTGGTCACGGGTGGCTCAGGGCGGCACTGCCGGGGCTCGGAGCGCCAGGAGCACGCGGCCACGACGGAGCAAGGATAGCACGGGCAAAGCCACCACCACGGGGCTGGCGAGGGCTGGGCCCA
>NW_010433487.1:14724-18589 GCF_000710305.1 Buceros rhinoceros silvestris | reverse complement strand
GGGGCGGGGGGCGGGCCCCCCCCCTGCCGCTCCTCCAGCTCGCTCAGCTCGGAGCGTCCTAGTCTAGAGAATTCCTGACGGACTGGACGTTTCTGCATTTCCTTTCCCATTACCACTGATTGCCAAAATATTTGTGCAGTGATGGAATCTGCCTGCCAGAACGAGAGCAGGAGGAGGGAGCTCTGCTTTCGTCTGACCTCGAGTCATGAGAGGTTCTGGGTCCCCAGCTTGAACTACTGGAGCTGAGCTCTGGCAGGAACCCAGAGCTCCTCATGAGCAAAGCCCAGCTGGGCTCTGCCCCCGCAGCGCCCAGAAGGGGATGGCGGGAGGGCTCCGCGCTCCTCCGGGACACAGGGAGCTGGCTGAAGCTACCAGAATATTTCCACTTTGCCTGAGCGCACTAGGAAACTTTTGGAGAGAGACTATTTTAGCAAAATATGCAAAATGCCTCCAGATCAATGCCTGTGAGTAGGAAAAATCAAATAGCTTTGCCATCGTAAACAGAAGGATGGCAAAGGGAGGAGGCCAGCGAGCAGTGGGACAAACAGGAAAGACTTAGAAATTTCCAGGGTATTGTTTGAAACTCAAGACAGAACATTCTGATCTACTTTTACTGTTTTGATGTTAAACTTCATGTTTTAAAACACTCTGTGCCTTTACAGAAACACTGCAAAGACGTCGGAAGAATTCAAATACACCAACTGCACTTTATTTTGGCTCTCCAGCTATCTCTGATTAGCAGCATCTTCATCAGAAGGGGAACGAGACCTTTAAAGACAGATGCACAAAGCCACTGTGCCTGTTACGCAGCCCACACGACAGACAGGACTGTTCTCCTCCTCTCGTGAGGGTTTGGCAGCTTCCAGCCGCGGCTCCTCCATGCAGGAGGGTGCAGCGGGAGCCAGCTACCCCAGAGCACGGCAGCAACAGGCTGGGGCACAGTATTTCGTTTATGAGGACAAGCACAGACCTCCCAACTGAACAGTGACTCATTTTCCATAGAAGGGGCAGGAGACAGATCGGTTGCCGCTGGCTTGCAGGACTCCAGAAAGAAGAGACACGGTGCACCTGATGTCTCCTTACCCCTGACCAAAGGGGCTTCGAAGGCACACCTCCACCTTTCACAGCACTGAGTGGTAGCCGGCAGCTGCCCCGTGCGAGGGATTGCTGGCTTCTGCTCCTCCTGACTTGGGCTAGCCATGGGCAGGCTGCCCTCGCTCCTGCTTGCCAGGCTGGCTGTGCAGCGATGCCCTGCACCAGGGGATGGGGACATTGCCAGGGCAGCAGCACCCTGACCCTCCCTATGGATGCAGGCATGGACTGCTGCGAGAGCAACAGCAGCACCCGGAAGTCACCCCCAGACCCACACCTAACACCTTACCCACGACACATCGTTTCCAGGGCCATCGCTCATGCTCAGGGCCTACATTCCTTCCCTGCTGGGCACGTGGCTCGGCCGGTCCCCTGGCCCCGGCGAGGCTCTGAGCCACCCTCCGAGGGCTTTGGATCTGAGGACACCGTGGATCATGGCTCTGGTGCAAACGTGTCCTGGACATTTGTGATGATTTTGGCAACAGAAATGACCTAAATATTTGTTCAAGAGTGGTGAGTGTCTTTGTCTCTCAGGCACAGAAAGACCTTTCTTCTGCGTCTGCTTAGCCATTTATGCTTCTTTGTGCTGCCAGTTGGAAGCTGCAGTGTTCTAACCAGGCCCTCCCAGAGCAGAATGAATTTTAATTCGGGCTGAGGCGCGTGCTGCCTAGCCCGAGCCCTCAGACTCTGTGTTACAGCATGCGTTCACCACGGTCTCCCCCAGCGTCCCTCGATGGCGAGGTTCACACGCCGAACTCAGTGCTGAGCCTGTGCTCTGCAGAGCCTGCTGGTGCTTCGTGCCCTCCCTGGGGAGCTGTTGCTGACCCCTCCGAGGAACAAAGCCATTCCTCCGCACTGACGCTGCTGCAGAGCACTCCTGGCATTTCAGCTGAGCCATTGCCATGCTTCCAGCATCTTAAACACATGGTACATGCCTCGCTCCTGGCTCAGGTTTTAGGTAAGTGGGCATTTCACTGTGACAGTTACGGGAGGTAGATCAGATTTGTTCATCTACCTAGTTAGAGAGCTATGTCATTTGAAAGCATTATTATGCTACCAGAACATGCCCTAATGACTTGCCACAAGGTTCAGGAGAAAGGTGGGAGAGAGCAAAACCCCTCCAACATGGTCACCACGTGTTCCACCTCCTCAGGACGATCAAAAGACAGCGGTGCCAGACCCAGCCATCTTACAAGGCATCTCACCCCAACAGACATTACCCCTGTTTCCCCAGGGGAAACAAACCTCAGGCTTTTCAAAGATAGACACAGCCCCAAAGACGCCATCCCACCCACGTCCAGCCGATGCCCCCCTTGAAACCCCACCCTGTCAGCGGGTGAGCTCCTCATAGCCGTGCGGGCAGGGCAGGGAGGGCAGCGGGAGCCTGGTGCTGGGCAGGAGGTGACAACTATTTGTACCTTCTACGCTCTGGAGAGTTTTACTTTTTATTGTCTAGCCCTTCAAACGGGTATCGGAGCTGTCAAAACATAAAATCTCCTGACAATAAAAATACTTTGCAGAGGGGCTCCTGAGGCGTTCCTGCGCGAAACGCCCTGGGAGTTGCAGCAGGCTGAGGGTCAGACCTGTCCCCGGTCCCTCCCTGGAGCTGCGCTGAACAATTAGTCTCAAGTGAAAATCAACCACAGAAGTTCAGATTTTTTTTCCCTTCCACTTCCACAGATCACCTTCTGCTCTGAACATGGAAACCATATGGCAGACAGGTCCTATCCCCTGCCAAGAAATTCCTGCTTGATGAGATCCCTGTAGCTATCGCTGAGGCTACACGGGCTTCCAGCAAGGGAGTTCACTTTCTGCTTCAAACTCCCCAAGCAACCCGGGGAGGAAGAGCAGGGTCCGAGGTGCCAGAATTCGTGCTGTAGCTGTTGCCTGTTGAGAGTAATTGCCCTCAGAGGGAATATTGTCGGGTTTAGATCTTCCTCCATGTCTTCCAGCTGATGGGAGCTGCAAAGCCAGCCCTGCTCCACGCTGCTGCAGGCAATGTGGGACACTCTGGATAGATGCAGGGGTGCGGCTCAGACCCTCTTCTCCACCCGAGGGACACCGGTGGAAGGCACAGAGGGAAGCACTTTCCCCTGCACCAGGGAGCTGGCACTGCACAGGGCAAGCGGCACGTGGCATGTGACACGTGGTCCAGGCTTTGGAAACACCGAGAATCTCACCATCCCTGGCTGGCAAGGGAGTCACAGGAGTGACAGGGTTTGTGAAGGATTAAAATCCAAAATTCAGCCACGTGTTGGGAGCTTCACCTAAGTTCTGTACAAATCCACAGAACAGCCCAAGACAGGGAGGGATGACTGCGAGAGGTGGGAAAGGATATACCAAACCTCCCAGAGCCGAGTTTGGCCGGGGCCCGGCACCCACACGGCCAGTCTCCCTGGAGAGCAAAGCCTGCAATGCCCTCACTTCCCCGGCCCAGCTCCTCCTGCGGTGCAAGGACCTCTTCTCTGCTGGGTTTTCTCCCGAAACAGGTGCTGATCGGGGAAGGGGTGATGTGGATGGCGCAATCATTGGCTTGAGCGATTGCCTGGTGAAAAGGACGATGGGGTCTGATGCATGGAGAGGCTGGTATCAGGGGATCGGTGTCTCTACACAGGGTACCAGCACTTATCTACATCCGTGTCTTGTTAGCGGGGTGTTGGTGATGTGCATCCATTTGTCAGCGAGAACATGATTTGCAAATACAAGTGCTGGCTAGAGGGACTCATGAACAAGAGCAATAACAAATGCAGACGCGGCCTCTGCTCAGACACAA
>NW_010433487.1:9835-14658 GCF_000710305.1 Buceros rhinoceros silvestris | reverse complement strand
GCAGGCGCGGCCTCTCCCCAGACGCATCCTCAGCCTCAACCCCATCCTGTCTTGCTGCCGACAGCTCCGGCTTGCCGGCACAGGTGGGAGCAGAGCCCGGCCTCGAGAGCACGGCAGGGCTGCTGTAGCCAGGACCTCAGGTGAGGGGGCTCGCTGGAAACGAGAACCAAAGGCACAGAGGCCCCGGGAGGCAGAGGCACCCAGCAGCCCAGGGGGGTGTGGGGACTCTCATGGGAGCTGCAGCTGCAGCTCATCTGCTGCCAGGCTGAAGGACGGTTGCTTGTTCTGAGGCCCCCCAGTTTAGGAGATATGGCCATGAGGCCAGATACTGGCCCCCAGCTCCAGCTCCCTTGGGGACATGCAGCACAACGAAACACGCCGCAACGACCCCCAAGAGCAAAAGCAGAGGGGAGCAGTGCCTGCCCCCATGGCAGCAATAGCGGGGTCCAGCCTGAGGCCCCACCAACAGCAGCTGGACCAGGCAGAGGTGGGGCAATGCCCCAGCACCGCTAAGCCCCTGTCCTGCCCACCGCCCCTCCAGTGTCACCAGTCTGCCTGCGCTGGAGACAGCCCTGCAGCAAGTGCCCATGGGCAGCAGCTGACCTTACCCCAGACCTTTTAGCAGCTCAGAGCTTTGCGAGAGCTTCCCGCCCCCAGGGGCTGGGGATCCCCACTTCGCTTTTGGGGTGGGGTGTTTCCCTGCATTTAGCTCCTTAGTGATGCATCGTGTTGGTTTGTGACCACTGAACCAGGAGAGTCACAGCTCTGCCCTGGCTGCTTACAACACTACCAATGCCAGCTGCAGACCCTACCAGCAAAGGTTTTTGTCATTGCTGCTGTTAAATCGCACATTAAATCATGTCAGAATCCTCCTTGGGAGCCTCGTGGGAAGCGACACTGCCATTAATGACCATACTTTGAAATCTGTCATTAAGCCAATTTTTAATCCACGTAATATGTGCTCTTAGCTACAAGTTCTCTGGGCAGAATGTCAAACACCTTCACAAAAATTGAAATACACAGCACAACTACGTTACGCTTCCTAACCAGGCTCACGGTCTGATCGTCCTGGACTATTCACATGGTTTTCCTCCCATCAAGAGCTGCCTGTCCCCGCTTTGCACAGCGCTGTCAGGTCAGCAAGGGAGAGTGCGTGTGACGTTTGGCCATTGTTGTAATTAACTGTTTGTTCCTGCAAGGAACTCTGAGTTTCTGCTCCCGGGCTGCCCTCTGCTTTCCCCAGCGGACGGGAACTCCCTGGGGTGTGGGACTTGCTCACTCCACGTGCCCCCTCCGGCGCAGCACAGTGTGCCACGGCTGTAACACGGTTGTTAAAATAGCCCCCGAACAACAGGGAAGACTTGTCGTCATCCAGGTCCCAAATAAAATACACAGACCTCAGTGAGCCGTGCTCTAACCCGGTGAGCGTGCTGCAAAACCCTACCTGTTAGTCGCCCCAGATCGAGAATCCTCTCAGTGGCCAGTGGCTTTTGGCCAGCCAAGGCAGCGGCTGCAGGGTCAGAGATCGCCGGATGCCTCGGGCAGTGCCAAACCCAGGAGGACTGGTAAAAGCTGGGCAGACTCTGGGCAAACCCTCCCTGGCGTGCTGGGGAGACACTGTGTGACTGCCACAACCCCCCAGAACCACAAGACGCTCGGGGACCCCGTGGTGCGGAGGCAGCCAGATTGGAGCAGCAGGCAGCACTTGGTGCTCATAAACCCCCAGGTTCAGTGGTCTTGCTCCACACAGGTCTGACACTGCTCAAGCCTTTTTGCCTTCCCAGAGCCCTGCTGTCCTACTTCAGCCAGCACAAAGGAGACGTTCTGTGGATGGAGAACCTGCTCAAGAGCAGAACCTCTATAGAAGCTATCAGGCTAGACCAGATCCCATTCCTCTCGCCCTGAGCTCCCCGCCAGCAGCATCACTGCCTGCTGTCCCGGGAGAGGCTGGGAGCTGTGCGGAGAGGAGCAGCGGAGCAGCCAGGCAAAATAAGCTCTACCCCAAATTCCTGAGGCTCCTCTGTGTCCTGAAGAGGCTTTCTGGCCTTTCTGTCACCTTTCTGGCCTCCGGCACAACACCAACTCGTTTGCCCTGCCCTGCCTCAAGCAGCACCCAGGCACCCCAGGCCACACAGCTACTTGTCCCAGCACCTTCTGCTGGTCCCTGGTGCACAAACCAAACAGCATCGGGCTGGGGCTTTGGGTAGAGCGTCTGGGCCACCTCCTGCCTCCTCTCCCTCACCCAGCTGAGGACATGCCACCTTCAGGCTGGTTTTGGGGTCATGGCTGCCAGTGGTGGGGCACAGCCACCCATCCCGGCTCTCCCGAGGGAGCCGGCAGGACCACATACGCTGAAGAGCTGGGAAGAAAATCAATGAACACGGTGCAGTCAGAACAGATTCTGGCGGAGCCTGCACCACCCTGAAGTGAATATTACTTGGGACTAAATTGTTTTCCTTATCTAGCAGTTTGTCCTAAGGAGCTGGACTTAGCCTCCCAGCGAACCCAATAAGTCTTTTGGTTTGACTGGAAACTCCACATTTTTCCTTTTTAGAAAAATGTCACAGACATTCCTCCGTTTCATTACTCTCTGCTGCTTCTCTCCCTCCTATTAAAGCTCCAGCAAGGGGAGGCTGAGCCGAGCGCCAGCTCGGAGCTGGACACAGGCCCAGACTGTCTGGACGTGGCTCAACAGTGGAAAGACCTATTGTTTTGCTTGGCAAGCTACTGGTATTTTTCCTTATGCCCAGAAAGGCTGCGCCAATTTACAGCCCGTGACCTGGGGAGGGTGAGGAAGAGCCAGACTTGCATCCCACCCTTTTCCCCACCAGTGATCTCAGTCCGTGGAGGCACTGCACACCCTCCCACCGGGCAGGGAGCATCCTCCTGAAAATCAACTCCCATGTCCAGAGCAGCAGTCCTCCCCTCAAGGCATCCTGTGCCCCTCACTCAGGCTTATCACCCGGACAGGATCTGATCCTGAACATAACCCCAGGGAGCGGGTTGCCTCCCCGGTTCTGCCTCCCCAAGCCCTTCCCATGCTCATGGGGCCACCTCGGCCCCCTGGGTGCCCCGGGGGGATGGCTGGCATGTCCTGCTCCTGCCCGGACAGAAATCCCACCAGCGCAGCCCCCACGATGCTATCTTGGTACTTCCAGCGTGGGGCGAGCAGGAAGCACAGGGCTGTGGGAAAACTAAACAAGGAAGTTAGCCGAGGTTTCTCACACCACCGAGCAGGTTTGCTCCCTTCTCTTTGAAAGCGCTGGGCACAAGTTCAGGTCAGGACTTGCCTTATCACGGAATTGTTTCTTCCAGGCCCAGCAGCTTCCACTGTCCTGCTCCTGCAGCATCCCCAGGCTGAGCCGCTTCAGCAAGGCTCCCATGAGCCACCCTCTGCCTAAGAGGCTCGTCCCCAAATGCCACCCCACAGTGTGCACCTTTTCTCACCTGGTGTGTATCGTGCATTGAATCCTGGGGGATCTTTAGGCCGTTTCCATGACAGAACCAGCACACGAGTTCTTCCCCTCCTCGCCACTCAGGCAGGAGCTGGGAAAGCAATCCACACACCAGCACCAGCCTGAGCCACAACACCCTGCTGCCAGGCAAGGCTCTGGCACCCCGAGCAGCTCTGATCACACTCACCTTCTGCAGGCAGAGCCGGTTCCTGCAGCACGCCAGGATCTCACCGCACCCAGCGCTACTGGGGCACCAGAGTGGGCAAAACCTCAACATTTGATCAAGGCCTTGCTCCCGAGCACTCTAAGACTCTCCCCACCCCAACTCCTGCATCACCATTTACCCTCCTAAGACAGGAATTGCTGCAGCGCTTTAGAAAACCCTCAAGTCCTGCGCTCCACAGCAGATCTCCTCCCCGGGACTGGGAGAGGTTTCCAGACTTGTCCTTTTATCCATCGGCAGGGACAATGCTCAAAAAAGGAAAAAAAGGAGTAGAGGGCTTGTTTAGTTCATGCATCCCTCCAGCTTTTCACATTAATTACTCCTCTGTCCTCCCAGGCCTCTGCTTGCCAAAGGCTTTGCACCACAAGTCAGGCTGTGCTGTGGTGGGCAGCACGAAGGCAAAGCCCCGTGAGCCCAAGCAGCCGCTTCCCCGCTGCCCTGGTAGCTGTTCACAAAGCCTGGGTTTGAAGGTGAACAAACATTGACCCAAGCCGAGCCCCACAACTTGTGCCAGCTCCTCCCTTATCCTGAGCCCCAGGCTCTCGTGTGCCCCTGGCTCACACCGTGCCCATCGCACGGCTTCTGCAGCGTGCCCCAGGAGCACAGCCCTGCCCACTGCGCTGCGGGTCTGTGGGCACAGAGCGAGGCCGGGTTTGGACCCTGCCCTGGAGAAATCCATCTACCCTCTCCATCTACTAGCAGAGCCTGAGGAGACGAGACCCCTCGGCCGGGTGCCTGCGGCACACGCCGTGTAAGGGGCAGCGGGGCCGTGCTCTCTGGACCGAGGCAGACGGCTGCAGCCCCATCCCCACCCAGCGCAGAGCCGATGGCTGGCCATGCCCCAGCTGCGGGACTGCCGAGGTACACAGCACACCAGGGAATCCGCGTTTCACTGCTCCTCCCTGGTTTTTCAAGGACAGAGTGGGAGTAGGCAATCCAGACTAGGGGATGGCAGAGCAGTTCCAAGTCCAAAGCTTATCTGCAAGAGGTCTGTTGGATTTTACACTGGAAATGGTCCTAGAGGCTAGCAAATGCAAACTAACGACAGCAGAGCAGCGCTGGCAGACAGAGCCGACTGCCCCGAGCCCAGAGCTGGTTCCAAATCCCTGTCTATGGCTGCATCCAGCACCCGCCCTCGCCCTCAG
>NW_010433487.1:8990-9680 GCF_000710305.1 Buceros rhinoceros silvestris | reverse complement strand
AGCAGGAAACTCTCCTGGAGAGCATCTTCCACCCCGTGAAGGCAAATGTGTCAGGTCTTCGAAACCTGCCCAGGTTGATGACCGCAAGCAGTAATTGTTGCTCTGCGCACCATCTACCAATTTCTACAAGCTGCATAAAACCCCCCAAATGGCCTTAGAGACCTCCATGACCACAGATAGAGATGGGAGGGAAGGGAAGCTGAGCCACAGCGGGCTTATCGGAAAGGAAATGGCTCTTGTAACTCAGCCAAGTCAAACTCTGATTGTCTCTTGGATTTAAAGTGCAGCTGAAGCAGGAAAGCTTTTTAAAAGCACACATGGTAATTGTCTTGCAAATAGGACGGTGCTGGGCTTTGGAAAGGACAGAGCAGGATACAATACGCGGCCATCCTTAAAGGTCACAGAGCAGTGTCTCAGTGCCCAGCAGAAAGCCCATCTGTCACCTCTGCTAACTGATCATCCCAACAGACTCCTGAAGTACCTGCTCACAGTCCCCCAGCCCCAGCGACATGCTCCAGGCAGGGCAGGACACAATGGCAGGGCTGGGGATGCCCCTTCTCAGGGGCTGATCTCCTCCAGTTTGCTTCTGTAGTCCTTTCAGGGGTGATTATTCATCTCTCTGGACTCCCGTCACACCTCGTGGCAGCAGGGCTGCAAAGCTGCTCTTGGCATTTCCATCTGTATTGTTGC
>NW_010433487.1:1224-8891 GCF_000710305.1 Buceros rhinoceros silvestris | reverse complement strand
GGAGCTCGTCTTCCAGTCTGGCCCCTGCCCCTGAGAGAGTGGAGGCTCCTGCTGGGGACTGCTCCAGCTGCGGTGGAGAAAACACTTCGAAGGGATTGTTTTCTCAAACCTTTCTCTTGCCAGTTGTTTTGATACCACGAGTCATCCCTGAGACAGCGAGGGAGAGGCCTCCCTTCCCTTTCAAAGGATATCCACGCTTTGTCAGGAGGCTGCTGGGTGCCAAAGCAGACCTCACGGAAAGCGGGTCGAGGGCTGCTCCTCTAATCAGGGAGGTCCTTCCTGACTCCTTTCCAAAGCATTTTCCAAGGAAGCTGGATGCATTGGCAGTGACCTGGACAACTCGCACGAGAAATCTCACTGGCTTCAGAGACAGACAGCTCTGCGAGACGGAAGGTGTCGGACATTTCTTTCAGTGGTAGCAAATTCCCTTCAAATGATTCAGTTCTGCCTACAAGGTACGGACAAGCCCAGAAGAGTCAAGGATGCTTTCAGATGCAAGTCCCAAGTCTTCCATCACCACTGCGGGTGAAATTACACCTCCAAACCCCAGCAGCCAGAGAGCTGCTCAGAGGACCCTGCTGCCCAACGAGCCCCAGGGCCAGGCAGCCTGGTGGGTGGCAAACAGGAGGCAGCACCCAGGAGGACCGTGGGATTGGCCTCATCTGTGCTCTCCTGAGTGGCTGTGGAGCTGAGCAAGCGGGGCTGTGCAGGAGGAGATGCTGGGATTCAACTGCGGGCAATGACAGGCTTAAAGATTTTGAAACAGGGGGATGAAAAAGTCCCTCGATATCCCAGGTTTCCAGCTCCAGCCTTGCTTTGCCACAGCTCTTGGTCTGCTCAGCACAGGCAGGAGGAAGGAGGCGGCTGAGCAAGCCCCAAGCCAGGACCTACCCCACTGTGTCTCGGGGGTGCTTGTGCCCAGGACCTCCTCCAAGGGGTCTGAGTGGTCTCTGGTCCACATCACAGCTTGGTGCGTCTGCCTCGCGGGAGCTCCCTGCTCAGCATAACCCATGTCTGCGCCACACTGTCTTGCTTGGCTCGGGGACCACAGGGCACAGCCTGCATCCTGCTGCCTCTACTCCAGCCCCATGGAGGCAGGAGGAAACCAGGCGGCTCCTGACCCACTGGGCACCTGGAACAGCCGTCCCATGAGCTCCCTGTTCCCTGCCAAGGGAAAGGGGCTGGGAGAAGAGCATCCAGGAGAGCATCCACTGAAACAGGCCTGGCAGCACTGGAGGAGCGTGACTAACCCTGCACAGCCGCTGGTAACACAAGGCAGTACCCACACCCCAGCAGGAGAAGGCACTGCCAGCACCCAGCCAGTGTGAACACGTTCACCTGGTGTAACTGCTTCAGAAACGGGATAAATAAGGAAGTGACAGAGAAGCCAGTGGCACCAGGCATGGGTAAACCGCAGGCCCGCAGACCAGCTAACATTATCACCCATCGCGATTTGCCCTGCGGCGGGCTGTTCAGGCACACCAAGTGGGAAACATCTGGGGCTGGGCTCTTCTCAGCTGAACCACACCATCCCAGCTGCTGCGGCCACTGAGGGAGGTCTGCCAGGGGCTGCCAGGGTGGCCAGTCATGAAGGATTTCATCCCCCTTTGGAAGAGGCAGCAGCATGAACAGTTTTCTCTCCTGCCCTTGTGCTCACCCACTGTGTGAGCTTTGCACATCTCCAAGGGGTGACCTTGTGCTTGGTCTCAGGGCTCTGCCCTGGCCTGACATCGAAACACGGTGCCCTGCCTGGGGGCTGAACTGCTCTGCGGGGACAGGGCTGCTATGGAGCAGGCTGGGTGCGGGGTCAGACATCTCCATTACCTGCAAAACCCAACTCTCCATCACACTGAAGCAGAACCCCTCTCAGGAACAAAGGCTCCTTCCCTTTGCATACAGGCAGCCCCAAGTTTTTTGTCTGGGTGTTCTGGGAGGTCAGCTGTAGCTTTCAGAAAAACAACTAGCACGAAGATATGCTGACAGTACATTCATATGCAGGTGCAGGAAAACAAACTGAGATTTTCAACATCAAAGATCAAATACTACTCCCCGTTACAGCTAATTACACACCCCACAAGTACAGAGGGAGCGGTGGTGTTCCAAGATCCTTCTTCCTTGATCTACAGCGTGCATCAGAATTTCACGCCTGACTGTCATACGCTGCATTATCTTCTCGCCATTACTTAAAGGTTCTGCACTGGGTGTGACTTCAGCATCTGGGTTAAAAACAGTGACAAGGGTGACAAGGGTGAACTCAGCCACCGACGTGACACTGGCCAGAAACCAGCCGGCTCTGAACACAGACACGAGATGTGCTTTGATGGGCTCCCAGAAACGTGTGCCAGAAGGTATCAGCAGATCATACCATCTCATTTCCAATATACCACAGGCTTTTCCGTTTTAACCAGTTTGCCCTGTGGTGAGCCCAGTTGTTTCTTTGGCCAAGACACCTTTCAGAGAAGCATTCATCTTGGTTTAAAGATGTCGGTTCGCAGCATCTGACTCTTCGCCTGGACCTTCCTTCCAGCAGTTAATCCCCAGCACTGTGGAAGTACTCACATCCTCCCGTTCAATCAGCTCCGTCTGCTTCGGGATAAGCTGAGCAGCCCGAGCTTCGTGAGCTGCACTGAAAGATGCCGTTCCACAGCAGGTCCCCCAGCCCCAGCCCGGGGCATTTCCCCCCGGACTCCTTCATCACTACAAGACATCCCGCTCTCCCCAGCCAGCACGGCCTCAGGTGCTCCCCTGAAGAAATGGGCCAGGGTCATTGTCAACCAAAAGATCTCACTTATAGCAGGGAAAGCAAATCAGCCCCCAAAACAACGTTAGTCTCAGACTCCAAGCCCTCAGCAGACTTCACCTGAGGCACCAGGGACCACACTCTCCCCATGAGCAACAGTAATAGAACAGCATTGGCCAGCATCAGGCATTCCAAAACTCTGGGGCTGGAAAGAGCCATGCGAGAGCATCAGATGAGATCCTCAGGTCAGCGTAGGCAGGAACAGCACCATGCACAACCCTCGCTGTGCCCATTCCAGAGACACGAACACAGGCTGGTCGTAAAAAACACACTCCCGCTTCCTCACCTCCACCACCTACCCTGCTCTCCCTGTACCCCTGGGTGCTGGCAGACGGCTCTGCAGTGCCTGCTCCTCTGCAGAGGGTCTGCCCTGCTCCAGCCCCCTCTGCCAGCAGGGCTGAGCTAATGTGCAAAGCAAGAGACTGCAGAAGACGGAGGCAGGACTACACACCCCTCACATTCTGTGTTTGAGCTCACACGCGGCGTGGGCAGCAGAGGTTTGTGCAGCGGTGACACTGCTCGAACCCAGCCCAGCTGCCGGGGGTGTCACAAGGGCTGAGGCAGACCCCAGCAACTTCTGCCCAGCTGCTGCAGCAGCCCTGCTCAGCAGCTCACGCGTGGTCCCACAGGAAAGCTGAACGGATTGATTTAAAAGAATTACAAGGGTTCTGTGGAAATGATTTGTTACCAATTAAGGCGGAAGTCAATTAAGGTAATTGGTACAGGTTAAAGAAAAGATGGCCTAAGAAATTCTTAATTGACAGGGGAAAAAAAATACAAAGAAGAGCCTTCCAGAAGCATTGCATTAACCAAGGAGACTGAGGATGCGACAAGGTTTCAGGAGTTCACAGTGTTTATGACCAGGAGGATCACAGACATCCAGAGGCTGTCCACATGAACAGCTAAGAGAAGGATAGTGCATATCATCACTTGGCTCTCGGCTACTTTTAATTTTCCTCTGCTTCCATTTTCTCCCATTCATTGTGTCAGCTCGGTCTGGACTCTGACACTCAGAGGTAAGTTTTCACACACAAGAGACATGTAACAGCACGCAACCTTCCACATCCACTCATCCAACCAAAGAACATCCGTCCTGACAATTGTGGAGACACATTTATACCCAGCTCAGGAAACCCCTGAGCTAAAAATATTTGGAGTCTGAAAATACCCTCAGGCATCAATCACCTCTGCTCGCCCAGATCCTGCTCTTCCTGGCACAGGCTTCTGGCCTCTGTTCTCACCAGTGCTGCCCTGGGGAGGAGCAACAACCCACACAACCCAGACTGAGAGCCCTTCAGAGGAGCCAGAAGCTGCTGAGGCACCAGGCAGTCCCAGGGGTGAGGGCCAAAGAGTCAAACAAGAAAAAACAGAAAGGTGGAGGAGAAACATGCTGACTACACCCAGGAGAGCTGTGAGGAAGGGCTACAGAGCCTGTAGATGCTCCCAGCGACGGTGGACCAGGGCCCTGTGAATGCTCCCAGACACAGACCTCTCTGAAGCCAGGGACAGCACCATGGCCACAGGGAGGAGAGCAAAGCTGCCAGGGCAACATTTCAAAGAAACCACAGCGTGGTGCTGCATGAGCTTCTGGTGTGACTCAGCCTTAGTCCTGGGGGAGAGAAGGGCAATGTCACCAGTGGCCTCCCCACTGACCTGTCCAGGAGCAAGCAGCCCTTGTCCCACCACCCACCAACACTGCCAGGTTTTGGTGACCAGCAGAAGCGTTACCAACTGCTGTGCAAGCAGGTGGTTGCACCTTATCGTCCCCTACGACCTCTGCAAACCATCTGCTGAACACCTCTGCCACCACCTCCTGCCCCGGGGAGCTCTGCTCCCACAGGGACCAGCACAGGCTTCCGTTACAGGATCCTGTGGCCTTTCGCAGCACATCAGAGTTATTCCTGCAGACTTCAGATGGGGCTAATCACTTGCCTAGTATGAAGGATGCCTTCCTTGGTGACATTTTTAACACTGTTTTTAAGGAGCGTATTGCCCAGCTGGAAATGAGAATCCATCAGGCAATAGCATATATCGTAGGTCCTGGTCAGTAAGTGGAAAGAATTGGGGTTTATGGCTCAATAAATCATAGAACTTTCAATTAGATGAGTAGCTTAATTACTCTGCTGGATTTAGCATCCTACCTCTTTTGTACGATCGTATTCTTTTAATGGCAACACAGCAGTTACACAAGAGCCTGACAAATTACGCTTCATTCCTCTCTATTCAGCATCTGAACTAAAGCAGATGGGACACTACATCTTAAATTCATGAAATTACTCTTAACGTACAACTTCCTTTGACTTTCTGTAGATTATTCTAAATAAATGGCATCCCATGAACCTCCTCTTCCCCTGGGCAGCGGATTTGCTTCACTTCCGTGATCCTCTCTGAACAGAAACACACACTGAACTAAAGAGCAAGATCTGTACAGCTTCACCAAGGGGCGCTGAGGTGCTGACGCTTTGAATCCTGGTCAAGCAGCCACCTCAGACACGCTGGCTGGTCCAGGGACAGCGTGTAGATGTCCCTGCCACCTTCTTACACGAGGCTCCTCCAAAGCCCGGGTCTCCCGGGGCAGGCAAACAGTGCGCTGTGGGTGAGCTAAATCAGAGGAAGGCTCTGGGAGATTATCCAGCTCCACCCAATCCCGTCAATCTGAGGGGCGCCTGCTCACAAGGAGGTCCGGATAACTGGGGTCACCACCGAGTGATAAATGACAGCACCCAAAATACAGCACTAGGACACAGTGAGAACCAGCTCACTCCTTTAAAACACCTGAATGTCAGGTTTGGCTTTTAGAGCATCGCCGAGTCGCTGCTGACCACCCAGGACGGGCGGCACACACCGCTCATCATATGGATGGCCCAGGAGCACACGCGAGCTGTGCTGGGAGCTGCCGGGGACAATGAAGATGTGCTGCAGCCCCCCAAAAAGGTGGGGGGTGGGAGGTTCTGGTCTCACTTCCCAGAGGGGGGCTGGCAGCAAGTGTGCAACTGCAGCCAGGGAGGGTAGGGGTGGCCAGAGCAGCAGGATGCAGCCCTGTAGAGCTGATGTCATCCAGCTCAGGGACTTGCAGGTTGTCCCCAGCACCCACAGCCACACAGGTCTGAGAAGAGCACCTGCTGCTCCCAACTGTCTGGAGCAGACCCCAACACCTGAAACCTCCCAGTACCGGTTTCTGCCTTAGCTGTCCCGCCTCTTTCCAGTCAGGTTCCCGTGCATCATAGGCTGCCGGTGGTGTAGCTGCTCTCAGTAAACACTACGTTTTTGAACAGTATTTTCTCTGGGATGAGCAGCTCCTGAGTCCTGGGATCACCACGTCTCAGGGCCGGCTACGGGTGCTTCTGCCCGCAATGGTTGATCATTTCCTGCTGTTCCCTGCACTCTTCAAGTGGGACCAGGGCACTTTACAAGGTGTAAGTGGAGATATTTATCTTGGAGAGATAAAACATCATGAAACTTCAGCAGCCTTCAAAATAAAAACTAAGAAAGAAAAAACCTCTGCAAAGCATTAGCAACGCCTGCATCCAGCAAAGCGTCGAAGATCAGTGACATCCCCACAACCAGAGCAAAGGAGAGCTGTGCTCCTCTCCAGGAACAGGCAGTTAAAACCCTGCAGTTACGGGCCCCCAGGAGGAGAGGAACCCGCTGACACAGACAGCTCCCAGCAGCCCTCGAAAATGTGGATGCGTTTGGCTGGGGAGGTGTTTGCCAGCACACAGATTAATCATTTACATCCACATAAATATTGCCACAGAGCAGGAGATAAACAAACACAGCTTTTGACACAAAATAGACCAGACACTTCTCACCCGGCCCCAGTGCCAAGGCCTGACAGGCAGCGAGCAGCAGCGGGACCCACCAGCAAACCCAGCCCATCCCCGACGGCTGAGCACCCCGCAGGGGAGATCTTCAGAGGAACCTCAGCATGGTCTTTGGGGAGAGGCACTTGTAAATGTCCCCAAGAGACGTGCTGGCGGCTGTCCTGCTCAGCTCTTCGAAGCTATAAAATTTTACAGGACTGGGGGGAAGCTCCTGGCAGAGCCTCCTGGGTTCTGGCTGCAGAGCACACCCCAGGCACAGGGAAGGGCTCTGCCGGCAAACACTGCCCGGACCGACCACCTCTGCCCTGCCCATCATTCTGCCCCTCCATGAACCCCCATCCCAGAGTACTCCTGGCACTGCTGCCCTGTCACAGCAGGAGCGAACTGAACTGCTGCTCCGTGCCAGGGACACATCCCTGGCACGAACAGGGCTGCAAGGTCCCACTTGACTTCACACGCCCTGCTGCGGGCTGCTGGAACAGGCAGCGCTCCCAGGCTGGGCACCAGCAAAGCCAACAGCTCGGAGAGCAGCAAGGGGTGCCTCTGCCAGCACCCTGCAGAGCAAAGGGCTCCCGAACCTGGGTAAGAGCCAGCAGGAGTGAGCTGGGAGATGGAAATCAGCCTGCTAATGCTGGCAGGTGCCCGGAGGAGCTCGGATCTTGCATCTGGGCTCCTGGAACCACCTGCCATGCCCGAACACCCTGACCTGTGGTCATGACACAGCCCTCCACACCATGTCGTGGGGGCACCCACAAACCAGGCAGCAGCAGCTCCCCGAAAAACGTGGATTTAGTGCAAACCAATTTGCCCGGCACTGTGACTGTCCAGGTTCGGGTGTCAGCTGGGAATCATCACTGCACAACGCGTTTATGCACACTAAGGGATCTATTCTAAGGAAGAATGACCCAAACCGTGCCCAGCTCACCAACAGAAAGGAAGAATCTCTCCCCTAGGGATACCAAGGGGGTCGCTTACCAGCGCCGGGGTCAGCGTCACTCCAGGGAGGTGCACTTGGCCGGTGTCCCGACCCGAGGGGAGAGGCT
>NW_010433487.1:0-1091 GCF_000710305.1 Buceros rhinoceros silvestris | reverse complement strand
CCGGCAGGGGAGGCAGGAGGAGGCTCACGAAACCAGGCTGGAGGAGCCGGTATCCCCAGGGTGGGGGGGAGCAGCTCCTGATGTTTACCAGGTGCTGCTGCAGGGCCTGTCCTTTGTGCCAGCTCCTGGCAAGTCAGCCAGGGGCTTGCACTGCCACACACCATCAGCCAAGAGGAGCAGCCCAGAACACCAAAGCCTTGGGCAAGCTTTGGCAGTTGGCGAGAAACGCATCTTTATCCCATCTTCCCTTCTGAAAAGTCCAGGCTTTAATTAAAAGCCAGCCCTCTCCATACAGCAGCCAGACTACCCGATCCCTGCAGAGACGCTCCCCTTCTCTCCTCACTTCCTTCCCACTGCACCTCATGAGTTATAGATCCTTCACACTCATAAAAGATAATCACCCTTCATGGGTGAAGTAGCCTCTCTCTGTACCACAGCAGCAGGACTGAGACGGTGCAATTAGACCAGGGGCCGCAGCAGAAAGCCTGGGCACAACTGCTGCTAAAGGGAAAATCCAGTATTCAGGTATTTTTTGCCCAGGAGTCAAAGATTTAATGCCAAAGCTTAGCCATGCCACTTCCCAAGACCAGCAGCGGGTGAGCTCAGCGTTGTCCCAGCACTGCCGATTCACTGGAAATGTCCTGCCGTCGAGCAGAGCCCTGTGCCCACACAGCTCCCTTAGTCAGCGGCTTTCAGGGGGTTCCTACAAACATCCCAGGCTCCCCAGGACTGCGCCCAGCACCAGTAAAACCCGAGGCTTGCTGCCCTGTTCCCACAAGCGTGGTCCTGCCCAGACAGGGGCAGTTCCTGCTCAAGCAGCAGCACACTTCACACACTGCAAACGTGCTCAACAGCTGCTCCAGGCATGGCACCACGGTGCCCACGCAGGAGACGCAGCCGCATCCCTGGGCTCCTGCCCAGTAGGACACAGGGGTGGCTGATGTCCCTGCCCAGTCAGGGTCCCCTAGGAGCACTGGCCCGCTCCCACCGAGCCCCAGCTCTCCGGGGCATTTCCTCAGCGCGCGGCTCTGCGCAGGCATTATTTACCTTGTTAATTTCTGAGGGAGGCGTTTTAATTGCTTTAAATTACT
>NW_010433486.1:17264-26264 GCF_000710305.1 Buceros rhinoceros silvestris | reverse complement strand
GGTTATCTCTTTAGCATCGGTTGTAATGCGTACGGTGGACTCGCTGGGGTTTATTACCAGAGCCGGTGAATTGCTCGTTTCTTCTGTAATTTTAAAACTAGGGCTGTTCTGTAGCTTTTTAGCTTCGGCTCTCTTTGAAGGGCCCAAGTTTCCTGTGGGGTTGCCAAGAGCTTCAGTGACTTTACTGAGATGGCGAACGTGCACTGCAGTGTTTTATTTGGGATGCTCAGCTATTTCCCCCTCCAACTATGAAGACTTGGCAGTCCGTCTAGAAAGAGACAAAGGTCCTCGGCTTTTTTGTTGCCACGGCATTGTTCCCTGCCCACGTTACATTAGTCACAAGATGAACTATACTGTATTTTGTTTCATCAGATCATGTTGGAAATAATTCAAAAAGGGGCATTTTTAACTGTCAGGGAGGTTTCTCTTGTGAGCGCTGCCCTAAATTTCTGAATAAGCCTTAGCATGGATTCCCAGAAAACTGTGATAAAATTATATCCAGCAGAAGCCTCTGGAGAAAATTGTGCATTAGGGTGGGAGGCATGTGTTTTGGTGGGACACTGGTGCACCTTGGCTTCTGGGCTTTCCTATAATGTCTACATTGCAAAGTCTGTTTCAGTGCTCTGGAGTGTATTGTCCTCACAGAAGATGTTGTCTTCGCTCTTTACGTGCGAGATGGTCATTTTTTGTTGTTGACATTTTTTGGATATCTCAGTGAGTCATTCTGCTTTTTCATGACTTCTTCTGCTTCATCTCTGTATATATAGAAAATCCAGAACTGCTCACCCCTGCTGGCTTTGTCCCTGCTTCAGTAGCAGTGGGGCTCTGCGTCTGCGAGCATTAAGCACGTGTATGTTTGGGAAGGAAGAAATGACGAAATAGTCTGTTAATGGCCAGGAATTCAAATGTGCGTGGAAATAGTTATTAGTAATGCAGTGAAGGTGGGCATATGTTGATAATCCTCCATTCCCTGAGCACGAATGCATTAACTAACAAAAGCTTTGGGTTTGTGACAAATTACTTTTCCACGTAGCAGCTGGGTCAGGACGTTGTTCCATTTGTATCACTTGATCTGGGTTGTACTTGGTGATGGTGCATTTTCCGTAGGTGTGAGTCTTCTTAAAATTGCAACCTAACTTAGCGCAAGTAAGAGGGGAGTCCCTCTGGTTTGAAGCATTCGTGGTCTCCTGGGACGAGGAACAGGCGGAACGGTCAAGGTGCTCTGTTGTACGTGGTCCTTTTCTGTGTGGTCTCCAGAGCAGGTGGTGCGTGAGGTCTGTACCAGCTTATCAGATTAAATGCAGCGTTGATGTTGAAGGGTTTTTTCCCCCCACCTTTCAAGCTTCTCAATGGGTTCCTTGTTTTCTGACCAGTATGCTGCAGGTACATTAGAGAGAGTCACAGGGAGAGGTGCTCCAACAGCTGGTAAAAAAGTTAAAACTGAATGTATGCTTGACCAAGGAAAAGAGAGGAAGTTTAGGCATCAATACCAGGGGGTCAGGCTATTTAAGTGAGGAGGTCTTTGCTAGTGTTGGCCAGCTGATAGAGCACAGCTGCGTTTTGATGTCTTTACCTTTGTTTTCCTTTCCCCAAAGTCTCCGGCAGACAATAGGATGTGAATGTTGACCAGAGCTGTAAATGATGGGCTGATAAGCGTCACCAGTGAGATTTATCAATCTGTGCATCTTCTGAACCTCACTTCGCCTTGCAGGTCTGCTGTGGACTGCTAGTGCTCCAGCTCCATTGCTGTCCAGAGCAGTCTGAGCCCTTCCAGTCTGTCGTTCCCAGCCTTCAGCTTGGGCTGGCATTGAGCCATAGCAGTAAAACCCTAGAGATGTCTTAGCACACTCAAGACGCCAGTTTGCGCCACCAGCGTTTTACAGTTAATACATGTTTGACAGATTTTCCTGGAAAATGTAAGGTCTTGAAAACTGAATTCCCACTTACAGATTCAAGGAGAAATGATTGAGGCATGAGACATTTCAGACTCATCCTTCCAGTGTGAGGGTGGTGAGGCACTGGACCAGGTTGCCCAGAGAAGCTGTGGGTGTCCCCTCTCTGGCAGTGTTCCAGGCCACTTTGGACACTGTTCTAGTGGAAGGTGTCCCTGCCCATGGCAGGGGGTTACAGTTAATACATGTTTGACAGATTTTCCTGGAAAATGTAAGGTCTTGAAAACTGAATTCCCACTTACAGATTCAAGGAGAAATGATTGAGGCATGAGACATTTCAGACTCATCCTTCCAGTGTGAGGGTGGTGAGGCACTGGACCAGGTTGCCCAGAGAAGCTGTGGGTGTCCCCTCTCTGGCAGTGTTCCAGGCCACTTTGGACACTGTTCTAGTGGAAGGTGTGCCTGCCCATGGCAGGGGGTTGGAACTAGCTGATCTTTAAGGTCCGTTTCCACCCAACCCGTTCTGTGATTGTGGTGTTTTACATGGGAAGCACAGGTGAGACAAATGCATGCTACAGAAGACATGGTGTTTCGTTGTGACAATGCTAAGCAGGCAAAGATTTATCTCTTCTAATATATTAAGTGACATTTCAGTTTAATGTTTTGTTAAGTTTTCTCTAAATGGGCTCGAAATGTGTTGCTTTTTTTTAAGGCTTACATACAGCGGTTCTGGAAATGCCCTCGAGAATTCTGGTCTGCTCCTCTTAGCCCCAGGAAGGATAAATTGTACTTACAGTATTATTAGCAGATGTTTGTCTAATCTGTTTGCTTAATCTGTGTTTTAAGATACGGTCTTAGAAGACACGGTGAGCTGGCAGAGCTGTTGCAGGAGTTTGGAGTCCTGGCACTGGGCATGTAGCACTACTGCTTCCTTTGGGCCATCTCTGGCGCTTGCCAGGGGTTTGGTGCAACTGAAGCAGCAGCAAACTAACCCAAGCGGGAAGCTGGAGAGCTGCCTGCCCTCTCCTGGGTGGAACAGGCTTAGGGGAGTTTGTCAGAGTCTCAGCAGACAACAGTTCTTAATAGCGCTCAACTGTTCTCTGGTGAGAGAGTTCCTTCCTAACGCTGCCTTTAGACCTTCCTTGTGGTGAGTGACACCTGCTGCTGTCCCCAGTACGTGGAGAGAAAAGCTTTTTCCTTTTCTCTCTGCAGTTCTCTTTTATGTGTGAGTTCTAGTCATCGTTGATTTCAAAGAGTTAACAAGGAAAATAGAAAGTGACATCTGTTACCTGGAGGTAGTAGTTTGTGACACTTATTGTTCAAGTCCAGTCAAGTGAAAAGCTGCTATTGTTTGTGTTTGTACAATTGTTTGAGTTAATAACTGTCTTTGAACATGCAGTAACTTTAAGTGCTGAAGTTAAAAGCTGTTTTTAAGGGCACTTGAATGGGTAACTGTTGAAATGACTTGGGCATTTCACACTGGTGAGATCAAATTTATCTCCACAGTGAGATCAGGTGGATGTTGAGCAGGACCTTGGATCATGCATTCAGGGCATTCATTCCAAATCTCACAGAATGGAGCTTTTCAAATTGAAGCTGAACTTTCAGAGGACAGTTTGCATTCTTCGCCTCTTCTGGTTTTCAACTTGTGTTGTTAATAGTAGTAAAAAAGATTACTTATTGAGCATGAAAATTTTTAGTCTGATTTTTGAATGAGTAAGGGTTTGTATGAAAACCACTTTACAAACATAGCTGTGAGCACTTTAGATTGTGTCCTGCCTTGCGTTCCCCCCCGGCTGAATTGACGTATACATAGCATAAATTAGTAAGAGAACTCTGGCCTAACCTGCTGGTTTTGACTCCTTTCTATCCCTCTGCATCATAATTGTTTCTGCCTCTCTTCGGTGCCTCCAAAGATGGCATCAGTGGTATCTTAGCAGCAGTGTCTGAATAACAGTAAAGATCGAGTTTTGGACTTTCTGTCCTTAGACGTTTGAAGTTGACGATGGTATAAAGAAAGGTATCTCCTGAGGATGAAGTTGCCTGAGGAGGGAATGGAGCAGATAACAGAAGACTCCAGAAAAGTAGGAGCTAAGTCTCTACTTGAAGAACCAAGGGTCCCTGGGTACCAGCTAGTCCTATGTACTGGTTTTTCATAGCTTGGTTCGTGGTTCCTTTGTACTGTGTCTCTGTTCCATGCCCTTAAGCAGCATAGTGTCATGCTGTGTTCCTCTCCCGGTGACGCACACCTCGGCAGCAGACAGCTCGGTGAGTCCGCGGTTTGGGTTCAGGAGGGTGCAGTGGGGAGGACGGTGGCGAGGAGCAGCAGAAGTGAGTGGCACTGCTGAACTCCTCAGTGGACGGCACACGCTTCCTCTGGGGAACTGTGTTCCCCCACGTCCGCCAAGCGCTTTGGCCACTGTTTGCTGTGTGACTCCTCTTTCCAGTTTTTATCCAAACGTGTTTCACTCTGCGTGTAGTGTCACGAATTACAAGGCGTAGTTGGAGAGGTGTATTCTGTGGGCTGCGCACAGGCACCGGTCTGTACTCCCACAGTTGCGCCTTTTTGCTGAGGGAAGTGTTGCATGACCTATTTTTCCCTTGCAGCTGCTCATTTCTGCTCCTGCATTTTCCTTAGTTATGTCAACTTCTTTTTTTTTTTTTTTTTCATGTTTTTGATCAGGTTATTTTTCAGTCCTGGCTGACTCATAGTACAGTTTCACAAATGATTGTGCCTGTTGGTGAGGAGGAAGCAGCCCACCACAATGCTAGAGCAGGAGTAACGAGCAGTGGGGAGACAGGAGGAGTGCCTGAGGCTGGCCCTGCTAGTGCAAGTGGAACCTTTCCCTAAATCCCTTTCTTTCCTCATCCTCTGGTTTTTATAACTTTTCTTCTATACCCTTCTAATCCTCTGTCAGTGTTTCTCAGGTGCTTGCTCTTTTATTAGCTCTCTCCTGTTTCCTGTATCTCTGCTGCATGAATAATTAACAAGCTAAATAATGAAATAATTTTCATGCTGTGATTCCTAGCCTCTGGAATTAATTCTGCGTGTTGCTGCTATGCTTGCCATTCCCTTCATCTTGTATTTATTGTGTCTGGGTGCTGAGATTGCATCTATTCATATGAGAGACAGAGGCTGACTCTGACTCTGCGCACAGCACAGACAAGTTCAGGTCGGGGATTTCGTGCACTACAGTAATTTTATGTGGTGGTTCATTTTTACAATGCTCTCTGAGTTTTATAACCAATTAACTTTTTCATATGTTGTAGTGTAAAGCAACGTTGCTATTTGCCTTCTGCAAAAAGTCATAGCAGCTTATTTCATGGCCTGTAATTGCCTGGGTAAGATCTAAGCAGAACAGTAGTTTAAAGTCCCCATTAATTAGATTTTCTGAAATCACCAGAAGTCAGTTCTTCTTTGTCCAGATTGTGTAACAGTATGTTTTGTGCTTTGTGTGAGCCTCAACTTTCTGATGCTCTCTTTAAAGAGAAATCGGTTTGAAAAGAGAGATTGTAGCTGTGTGTCCCTTAAGTTGTGAAATACTGAATTTTAACCACAAAACAATTTTACAAGGAGTCGGCGTTCGTGTATGAATATTCAGTGTTTGTTTCAATCTAATCCTGTAGTCCTGCCATGCAGACCAGGGCTGCTGGAGCAAGCAGGGTTTCGGACGGCATGTCTCTTTCAGCAGCTTTGCTTCAACACTCGCTAGAGAAAGTCTCTGGGGTTGCTTGAGAAAAGCAACAGTGTCCACGCTGGGTTCACTCTGAGTCAATATGATAATAGGCTCAATTATGAGCTAAGTGTCATAGAAATCATGTAATTTTCTGACATTCCTGTTGTTCTACTGTTTCAGCCTGTAAATAACGTTGAGGACATCTGCAGCTGAATCCTTATTTCTTCAGTACTTTGATTTTCCTCAAAGCCTACGGGGGAAGCAAGCCCCGGGAATGGTTAGAACAGTGAGCTGTTAGAACAGCTCTCCCTCGTGTCAAGGGCCACTGGCTTATTGTCTTCTTCTATTTCCCTTGTCGCTCAGTTCCTACAAGTTTCCACTGCTTTTCTGCCAAAATTGTAGGTTTCTGAGTGGACTCGGTCATTTTCTAACATAGACGATCTCAGATGGAGCTCTGTATTTCCAGACATGGCTCACAGATAAGAAACACCTCTTGGATTGGTCTAAATGTGTTTTATTTGCCTTTCCTAAAAATTCACTGAATCGTCACGGAAATAGTGAGTAATTTGGCAGCTCAAATTAGATTTTTTTTTTTCCTCCCCCCAGAAGTGTGAAATCAAAGTAACTTGTTTGCCCGAATGCTAAAAGACATGTTCAAGAGTTTAATCCTCATCTTGGAAATCATACTAAATAATGCAGTTCTTGCAGCCGGTCCTTTCGTGTGCGTTCGCAGCTGAGGGAAGCGTTCAGTTCTGTGTGCGAGGATCCTTTTGATCAGCGCGTACGGACACACGTGTATGCAGGGCCTCACGGGAAGGCTGTGTCTGGGACCAGGGCCCGAGCCTAGACCTCCCCAACTCCCGTTCAGTGCCAGGCACTAGTGGCAAAACTCTGAGGAGCTGGTGTTCCATCAGCTGTGAAGCGTTCCCCGGTTTGTTCCGATGGTGAAATGAGCGAGTGCTGGGGTGTAAATAAGCTCCTGGTGTAACCCTGCCAAAACCAGGGGGGTTAGTGCAAAAACGCCCTTTGGAAAACCGGATTTGAGGCTTAGCTGGGGAGGTGGTTGGTTGTATGTTTGCGTCCTAGGTGTATCGTAAGGGATTCGTAGCCAAGTATTTTGTTTTCTTTCTGGTTGGGAATACATTTGTGGCTGTTATCTTGCCTTCCTGCCCTCCTCCCTGCCAATCCCTGACAATTTTTCATTCTGTTACAGCAGTGGAGCTCCTGTTTTCCTCCCACGTCCCCCCGCTTTGTACACCTGCGATACGGCAATCTGATTTATTATCTTCCTGACCACACTCCCACAGTAATTATCATTAAAGGGATTCCTGGAGTCTACTTTTCATCGCGAGGTAGAGGGCAAATTCTTTTCTCAGCTGCTAGCTGAAAGCGTGAAGGAGCCAAAACTTGCAGCAGGCCCTCCTCCCCTGACAGAGTACGCTGCGGTGAGAGTAACGATGAGAGCGTGCTGTTAGCGGAAGAGTTGACTGTTTCTCCCACTCCTTGCTGCCGGCTGAGCTATGTGGGGAGAAAGAGCCCATTTCCTCTAGCAATGATTTTTTTTTTTTAATTATTATTATTTTTCCCCATAGCAGCTGTAGTTGCAGGCTACTCTGACTAGGAAAACTGGGTATTTAATACATGCGAGATACAACCTCTTGACCACTGTAGGGCAAGAGGGGAAGAACCTCAAAGGGAGAGCTAGAGGAACCTGTTCCACAGCTGTGAGGGGAAGGGTTGTACCGGGGAGCTTGAACTTTCAACAGGCACATCAGCCTCGGAACAGGGAAGGTTTAGCATCCTTGTGCGCATCTCTGAGTTGTCTGGGAAATTGAGGTACATGTTGCTTCGTCATTTCTTCTGCGGTAAAGTCTGATCTGTGTTTCTGTTAGCGGGGTGATGATAGGAATTTCTGCACTTTCCGTGGAGTTTCAACAGTGTGTTTAATCAGCTTTTCCTACCTTGTTTTTGTTTGGATACTGGTAACATCCCTGTCCAGATGAAACATCTAGTAGGTAGCCCAGTAACTGACAGAGGGAATGGTAAACTTTATCTATTGCCTCAATTTTCAAAAAAGAAAAAAGTTTACTTGGGCTTTTTACCTTAAGAATCCCAGAATGTTCCAAACACTTAAAAAAAAATTGTTGACCTCCAGTTTTTTTCGTTTTGCGTTCAGAAAGGATGCTGGTTTCTTCTGGATGTAGTCACCTTGCTTATATCAGGGTTGTCACCTCAGATTATTGTGAGAATTTTACAACCTACCATAAAGAAAGACTAGAAGTTAAACACCGTAAATTGCAGGTACTAAATTCCTGAAGTTTGCTTGCAGGGAACTGCTGGACTTGGACTCTGTGATCTGGGTTAGAGTTTTAGGCTCTTTGAAGGAGGAAACAGGCTTCATCTCCCTGGGAGTGTTGCGTCGTTGGAGCTATGGTTACCTTGGTTTTCTTCTTTGTGTGATATTATGGCATTGTTTTGGCCAGTGCCCTCCAGCGTAAGTTGAGGCCCCAAGGGCTGTTTTGTGTCTTAATAAAAGGCCCTTCCTTGGTTAAAATGCCTCACCTACCACCTTTTGGTACAATAGGCTGTAAGTGGAATAATCTGCTGTGCCCTACCAGGCTAATCCATTTCCGGGAGCTTTTTAGGAAAGATGATTTCAGGGGATTAGACAAGAAGCTACTGTTCATGATTGGTTGACTACATAGGAAAGACTGTTAGGATTAATGAAGTTTAAGACTTTTTCCTATACGCTCAGGATCCATGTAATCATTGGAGAGCTTAGGAAAGAGGCTGAATATACCGGAAAACCTGGCTGTATTTGAACCAGTTTGGGAGCCAGGAGGGCAGATTTTTCTCTTGGGCTGAACGAGGTGGAGGATCTGGTTAGGATGGGAGGTTGATAAGCTAAAGAATACACCTTAAGCTCGTTCCTTAATGTCATAATACACATGTTACAGAAGGCTTTTGTTTCTGACACTCCTCAAATTCAGATTGTTCAAGTTAAGTACAGTGGGTTTGGTATTTAATGTGTCGTGGAAAATAGCACAGCAATTTCTGTAATTCTACCTTGTCTGACACTGTGCTGTGCACTTGGTGCTCACAGAAGCACGGTGCTTGGTGACTGTCATTGACGGGAGCCATAGGTTTTATTACTAACACCATTTTAAACAGAAATACTCCTGTTTCAAATAAGACTTGTATTTGATGTCTGCAGCTGTAGTCCCATGACACTTCTGGCGCTGAGCGTACGCAGCTTGCTCGCGCACTCGTTGCCTTCAGCCGCGTCTCTTCGCTCCTCCTCTCGTGCTGACACTTGCACTGTGGTGGCCCCACAGAAAGGCAGCTTACCCAGCCACAGCAGCGGTTTTCTGCTGCTTGGGCTCTCCCTGGCTTTCCTGCAGGATCTGAGGAGCCTTGGTGCGAGGGAGAGA
>NW_010433486.1:13190-17102 GCF_000710305.1 Buceros rhinoceros silvestris | reverse complement strand
TGGCTGGGGTTGTTCCTGCTGCGTTTGGGGGAACAACCAGAACAGCTGGCAACTGCGTGGACTTGTTTCACTTTCTGCCCAAACATGAGTGGGCCGAATAATAATTCGGTGTGACTCAAATTAACTAGTGCACCATATCCTGATATTATCTGTATTTTTCAGATATTGGATAGACTTGACTCCGTAAGAAGAACATTTTTAAAGGGCTGTTGTTAACCTTTGAACGAAAAAAGTACATTAAGTCAAAAGAATCTACATTTATTCCTTTTTTAAACTTTTTTTTTCCATTTTGGAAACTTGAGTTTACAGACTTCAAAATACAAAACTTAGTTTCTGTTTGTTCTCCTGTATGAATAGTACATTTGGAAGTAACCCACAAATGGGAGGTTGTTTTCATGTGACACTGAAAGAGTCTTTCCTTCCTGTATTTTTCACTGAGGAGTAGCTGTGGTTGTTACAGATTGTAAATTAAATGCAGCAGAACTGAGGATCAGTCCTGTCTTTTGTATCTGGAGAACTGCTCAGAATACTTCAAAGGCTTGTGTGTGTGTGTCTATATATGTATTAAAATAAATATGTAGACAGATGTGAAAATGTAACTGAATAAGGGTATGGTGGGTGCTGCATAGATTCACAAAAGAGGAAAACAAAAAAAACCCCAAACCAGTATTTCTTGACCCATTTGCTACCATGTTGTCCTGTCTCTGGCAAGTCACGGGACGAAGTCATACCCCCAACATCTGGCAGATGTGTTGCTCTCGATCTTTCTGAGCAGGAAGTTTACTTTATCTTGCTAGCCTTTATCATCCCAATAAGGATTTAGAAGCTTGGTCAGAATGCACAGCACAAAGTCACAGGAGTTCTGCGCTGCTTTAGAGCTTCAGGATGATGTCAGGAAACGGCTGGGATGGTTCTTTTCAGCTTTTTTTTGTTTTGTTTTCCTCTTTTCTCCAGACTCCCTGTTGTTGGATACCTCCTTCAACCTTCATAGAGCTTGCCCCAGAGCATGTCTTAGGCCAAGGACAGTCGTACTGTGGTAGCTGTTCCCCGTGTCACCGAGTTGCCAAGTCAGACGCGTTTGGATTGACTGGGTGCCTGTGTGCGCAGTTGCTCAGCCATCCGTTCCTGCTCGATTTAGTGGAGCGCACAGTATGCTGATCGTGATGATTGGCAGAATTATTTTGAATCCCAGCCTGAAGTGCATCCAGTTCTGCGGAGGTATTTGTGAGTGGGTTCGTTAGGGGCCTGTGTGGAACCCAAGCCCTGTCCTAAGAGAAGCACCTTGAGGGAGCTGGGATGCTGTACGCTGGTCTCCTCACTGCAGACTGTCACTGGGGACCATCAACAGGCAGGAGATGAGATAGTCCGTGCTGCTGATACACTTGCTGGATGATGATAGCAGAGGAGCTGCAGCAATTAATGTATTGGCCCCCTTTTCGTGCTGGTGTTTGTGGGGATTGATCAGCAGCAGATGACTCTTCTTCTCTAAAACCTGAGGGTGGAAGAAGTGATGTGCATGGGCACCCTGTTGTAGGAGCATTTGCTGTAGAAGACACTGTGTGAAGTCTTACCTGACTCTTCCTTTGTAAAATTTGTGAGGGAACAGAACAAGGACTGACTGAAAGCAGTGTAGGAGAGCTGTGCCACCAGGGCCTCCGCTTTTTATTAATTACCCTGATTTCAGTGCTTTAGGAAAAAGCAAGCAGCTCTGGTCAGGCGGAGAAAGCTCTGGACTTCCAGGGCGCCCGTGGACACCCAGGCATGTGTGTGTGCTCACGTAGTTGTGTGTACTTCAGGCCTGCGATCTTCTGTGCTGGCTACAGGCTGAGTCGCTAATTTTGTGCAGGGGATGAGAAGATCGTGCTGCAGAGAGTATGGCAGCGCCTACACAATACTGAGAGGCCTCCAGTGAGGCAGTAGTTGCTGAGTTACGGTTTCCAACATCGAGCTTGCTTTTTCGATTGCTTCTTCGGTGTCTGAAATACATTTGCTTGCCCTCCTTAAAACCACATAGTGGCCTTTAGCACTGCCAGAGCAGTGAGACAACTCTTCCTCTTGTTGCAGCGGTCGTTCAAGGCTGCCTTGGGGGCCTCACAAGTGTGTGAACTGCTTCATGTCCCTCTGGTCAGTAGTACTGTCTCATCGACACAGCTATCTGTGCTCCCAGTCTGGGCACCCTGTGCTGCTGCTTTGCCTCCCAGTTCCAGCAGATCTGGCCCTGCTTGGCGATGCTGGCTCTTCATCATAAGATGCAAAAACTCCTACAATGGATCTTCCATGTTGCAAAATGGAGCATGTAGAAGTTTGCATCTCCTGCTGTCTCGTCTAAGAACACTTTTTTCTTTACCTCAGCACTCATCAAGCAAGGTGTTTAGGAGGAGTATGGGCAGTACTTTTTGATGTTAAATACACAGAGGTAAAATATTTCAACAGGACTGTTGAGGAGAAGAAAGCTGTTTGAATGTGTAAAACCAGCAGGAAAGATGGGGAAAAGGCCTAGCAGAGCCTGTCATTTAAAAGGGAAAAATATGGGGGCAGCAAGGGGTGTTCTTGTGTCGATTCACCAAATATTTGAGGTAGGTGTTCCTGTATAGTGGTGTTCAAGAACTCTGCCTGCTTAGGTCTTGTCCCTTGGTTCCCTGTAAGGGTACGAAAGGTGGTGCAGGAGCAGCCTCTGCGGCTTTCTGTTGCCAGGGGTAAAGGGACAGACGGGATAGTTCATTCGTTCTGTGTCATGTGCAGATACACAGGCACACGCTTCTACAAGAAATAAAGGCATTTTGAAATGTTGTGTGTGGTTGGACAAGCGCTGGAATTACAAATTTTCGGGTTCACTGCTTTAAATTGTCCTGCAGTCACAGTCCAAATTCTGGCAGAAGGATGATGCCTTCTCGAAGATGAGTCAGGAGTTTTCGGTATTCGAAGAGCAGCTCTCGAGGCCACGGGGCGCAAATTCATTCCAATTAGCCCACGGCAGGATGTGTCATTGAGGTTTTAAAAGCTTTCCTGTTCTATAGGTCTATATCCCAGAGTGTTTCTCCAGATGTCTTGCCATGTTTAAGTCAGGACACCACCACCTGGAGGGTTGTTCTTTAAATCGTCAGTCTGCTTTGTGACAGGTGTCCCCAAAGCCAGCATTTGAACATCTGCAGGGACCACAGCTGGCACCGGTGCCCGTTCTCCTTGCACCTTCAAATGAAGCTGGTGAGGCTGTACTGTATCTTCTTCATCAGCTTTGTCCGGCTGTCTAGGTCACTGGTTTTTGAAGTGGGCTGCTTAAGGATTTGTGATACCCTGCGTATTGGCAAGGAAAGCGCAGCTCTACAAAACTGAGCAGGAAGAACAAGAGCTGCAGGAGCTGGTGATTAAGTTCTCCTCTGGAAGATGAGACCTGCAGGATGCTTTCAGGACTGGGTCTCTTCCTGCCCGCTGATGTTGGGTACGCAGAGTAAGTGAAAAAGGAAGGCTTTCTTCTGAAGTGAACTTCTAGGCTGGTTGTTGGTGAGTCTGTGGATTAGGTTTTGTTTGTTTTTTTTAATTTTATGGGTGCTAATTGTCATTGCCCCTGTGCTGCCCCCGATACAGGCATGGCTGTGCTCACAGAGCAGCGCTGTTGGTGCTGACAAACATGAACTACTTCAGTTGCAACTTGAGTGTTCTTTACTATCTCAGAGTTTAGAGGTTCACAGAGGCTGGTTAAATTCGTTCCTTAAGCTATCTGTTATACAAGTGTGATACATTCATTACAATTTGCAGATAGTATTGATTTAAATAATTGGAATAAAAAAAGGCTTTGTATGTCATGGCAAATAAACATTGTGTTTGTATCCTGTTGCTTTTATTCAAGTACAGTAGGTGAAGCATCGTAATTACGGCCTTTGGATACACGAGGTTTTCTTCCCAGGCTTTCAT
>NW_010433486.1:5869-13093 GCF_000710305.1 Buceros rhinoceros silvestris | reverse complement strand
TTCCTGCTAGTGCAGGGCATTAAAGCAAAGAGAATCCTTTCTGATTTTTTTCATTCGGCCCTTCTTTTTTTCAGCTTTCATTTAAAGATTGCATGTTTTCAGTGACTGAAGATTTCAGATCAAACCCTCAGTATTCTGTCACAATTAACTTTGGTGGTTTTCGGTTGGTGGAAATGTGGAAGTGAAAGTCTTAATTGTAGTGTTGTAAAGTTACAAGCATCAATAGATGCTGCATCAAAAAAGTGGTGGGTGATTGTTACTTCTTCAGGTGTTTCGTGTGTTCTAAAGTAGGTTTTCCTCTTAGCCATCATGTTATAACCAAGTCTGTGTTCTGATAGCATTTTGGTGTGGGTTGGTGCTGCTCCTGAAACAGTCTCTCGATGGGGGATTTTGAAGAGTCTGAGGATCTGCTCTTTTGGGGCTGGCTGGAGGACAGAGGAGCCTCTCCAGATACTGCCTGACACCATTTCTGCTCTACTGTTGGTAGAAACTTCTCATGTGGATTAATGACTTTGGTTCCATCAACTGACACACTGTTCTTCCACCAGCACAACAAAGAACCTAATGTAAAGTCATCATCACTCAGATCCAGAATCTGGCACCTTGGTATCTTAGAGACCTTTGCTGTGACCCGTGAATCGAGTTTGTGTAGGTAATGGGCCTGTTGCTTCACTGATAATAATTACAGAACTGATATGCCAGTTTAGGTGTATTACAGAGCTTGGCTCTTTGAAAGCTTACGGTACCAGTCTGTGTACTGCTCAACATCATGCCTTGTTCCAGTCACTCATTGCTTTTCTCTCCTGATCTGATGATACTTTGATTCTGTACGTGTTGGATGATTTGTGTAGCTTGCCTGTCAGTTTTGACCATAGGTACTGAAACCTGTTATTCTAGGAAGCCAGGTTACCTCCCTCCCCTTGTTTCCCTGTCCCTCACAGAATAATGTTTTCAGGAACATGGACTGATACCAGATATGCCCAGTGGCAGGACTATTTTCATTTCAAGGGACACCACTGGTATGATGGTGATTTGGTCTGATGGATTTTGACACCACCTGCAGTTTGAAAATAAAATAATAATAGAAAAGGGTCTTTTGCCTACGTTGAAATGCAGCATGTGCACACCAGGGGAATGAGTCACCTCGTATCCTCCGTTGGAGGAGGTGGGTAGTAGGGGTGTGAGGAGCCTTCTGCACACGTGCAGCACGCACAGGTTCAGTGCATACGTGTAGCAGCTGTCCCCGAATCCCTACGCTCACGGAGTCTGTTCTAGGCTTTATCACATCAGATGATTCAGTGCCCAGAACGTGTTGATTTGCTGTGCGTGACACCAGGTTGCTGGCGGAAGGATTTCCATGTACCTGGAGTCCAGTGTGATCAAGGCATAGGTGACTTTGTAAGGACCATGTCCGAACTGGGACGGTTCATGGATGTGCTGCTGCGTACATGGCCCAAAACATAACTGCCAGGTGTGGGGGCAAACAGCCCACTTGTCTGGAGCGGCAGTTCAAGAGAAGCTCGGGAATGTTGTCTTCTCCTTCCTTAGGGTATACACGCAGTGTGCCTTTATGGATTCGTGCATTCAGTTGCTGCTTTTGGGGTACTCTTTGGCTTTTTGCAAAATATTTGCTCATCCCATGCCTCGTTACAAGCTCAAGGTGTGTTCCTCAGCCTCCCGTTTTCTAGTCTCCTGGTTAATGAACTGTCTTACTGTCAGGTTTCCTGAGCAGTTTGCAGGCGTTGTTAAAAAGGTTTCGGTGCAGCAGGAAAACTCAAAGGTAAAAGCAGCACTGTAAGGAGCACTGTTGAATCTTTGGTTGTCCCCTTTGGGCTGGAGGAACATCCTTGTGTATTCTCCAGAACTGTGTGTGTTGGCTGTAGTTTTGCTAGTGCAAGGAAAAGGTAGGAAGTGAAACCCACTGAAATCGAAACTGAGTAAGCAGACCTCTGTCAAATGGATAATGTAATACAGGGGAAAAACACAAACAAAATACGGTTCTTTGAAAACTGTATTTCTGTCTTAATTTGTTCAGGCCTTTGCCCCCTAATTTTTCTGTCTTAAGAGCAAATAAAAATGATAAGCAGCTCTGAGGCTGAGCTTTCTCACCTGTTTTGAGTCTTATCTGAAGTCCAGCAGCAGGGCTCTCAGTTCCGTTGTATGTTGGGTTTCTTACGTTTTGCCTCTCTGTTTGTTTGAAACAACAAACACACTGGCAGTTGGAGAACTCCCTCCCCTTTCACTTGTGAAGGAAGCATCTCCAGCTGTTGCAGAGGAATTAACCATAGATACTAGGGGGAAAATGCCAAAGCCATCAGGTGAGCCATCACCATCAGGTGAGTTTGTGGGGATATTTATTCTGCGATGCATAGTGTCCAGGAAAACACAAAGCAAAATAAGTATCTTGTGACATTTGGTTAGAGAATAAAAGTCTAGTTCCTCTTTTGAGGGGTTTGTGGTGTAATTTATGTGGAGGAAGGGGCTAGGGGCTGATAAGCCACGCGCTTAATTTTGTGTGTGGAATTTTTTCATATAGAATGATTTTCATGAAAATACTGTGAGAATATCTAGCTAATCTCGTCTGCCTGGGGAAAAGAGCTTATTGTTCCTTCACCTGGTTTTGTGGGGGATATCTTTGTGACCTTTATACTTTGCTTTCGAAACATTTTTTTAGCTTCTGGATGCTTTTATTTTTTCTACAGACATAAGAAAATGCTACAGTGTGAACGTGCAAATGTCCTGTTGGAGTCAGACTGGGATTTACCCGCAGGGTTTCACAGATATGATTATGCTTAAAAAGCAGCATCCATTGGTCTCTAGTGCAGTGGCAGGCTTGCCTTTCTAAGTCTCGAAGACGACACAATTTCGAAGTTAAAGCTGTCTTTCTGTGGTCTGTTTTGCAGAAAATTTTTACTCCAGTGCCTCTCTTCAGGAGCCCTGCTTTTGTTTGGGCTTATCCCACTGCTTTCCAACGTGCCTGGAATCAGGAATAATCCAATCCGTATTGCCTTGGGGCTGCCGTGCCTCTGGGGGAAGCTGAAGGGTGTGAAGCCAGGGGCAGGCTGGAGCCAGGAAAGGAGCTGGGCTTATTAGGTGTCAGGTTTTCAGATAAACTGCCTTGTACCTGTGGATTTTAAAACTTAAAGCAATTATTTTTATTAAACAAGGAAGCTTAATTATAGTGATGTTTAGTCTCGTCGTAATTATTGCAAAGGCAAGAACCTCCAGCACTCCGTGCTATTGTGACTAAGCTGTTCAAAGCTTATACGGTGTTGAATTTTCAGGGTCAAAGGCATTTTGGTGTGAACTGTGCACTGGAAAACTCGCTCTCCTCACTGAGGACAGAGCGCTGTACGGCTAACGCCCTGTCCACACCTTGCCCCGGTTGCTGTCCCACTCACCGCTCCAGCAGACACTGCCTGTGGAACTGCCCTGCCCAGAGGAAGCAGCCTCGTGCGGAGAGGTTCTAAACCTGGGTGTCTGAAAGATTGCCACCGAGCTTTCAGGTGGGTAGGTGACAGGAGCAGCCAATCCAGTGCAGAAAGTTCAGTTGTTCAGGCGAGGGCGAGAGCAGCTCTGGTCAAGAGGCTGACGGTGATCGCTGCACAGAACTCCTTCAGGTCTGGTTTGCGTTGTGCCGCTTACCGTAGAAAGCGGGTACTGCTGGATAAGGATGATTGCCGTGGTGTGTGCGCTCCTTCCCAGGTACGGTTTGGTTCGTATGCTGACGGCATCTCTCTAAAGATAAAGTGTATCTCTGTAAAGATTTAGTGCTCTATTGCTGGGGAAACGTTTTCGGTTTGGTAATTTCAGGTTTGTCTTCTATTGTGTTATGTCTGTATATGGTTTGTATCATAAAACGGTGGAAGGGGCCTCTGAGATGAATCTAGAGTTTGCAGCTTCTTTGGGAAGTTACGTGGGGAAGGGGGTGTTCTGACTCAGTGGAATTTCATAGCTTGGTTATTTGTTTCTTGTTCCTTTTTTTTTTTTTTAAATGGAAGGAAACCAGAAAACTGGCGTAAGGATTTTCCTCCCTTCTGGGTGCAGTTCTACAGAGGAGCACATCATTTAGGACACACACTTGGCCTGCCTGAGCAGTCCGTGTGGACACCCTCTCATTGGTGTGGTGCGAGGTGTTAGTTTGTTACTGCTTTCCAGGAAATCCCTGCCTCCTTTATTGCAGGTGCTCTTGCTGGAGCTGTGAGAAGCCAGGATCCTGTGTGCTCACAAGCCAGTTAAGTGCCCCTCTGGAAAAAAAGATTTCTCATGCTTCCATCTTGTAATTGCCTATTAGCACGGACGTGTAAACCAAGCTTCTCCTGCATCCTGAGCATTGTGCTTCCCGTTTAAGTGCTTCGTGTGAGATCTTGCAGCCTGATTTGTCTTTCCTGCCACCTTCATTCCCTCTGCTCCACACTAGCAGAGGAAGAATCTTGGGCCGGGAGGCTATGCTTATGGGAGGGCTATATGTGACTAAAGAACTGGGAGGATACAGGCCCAGGACTCTTGAACTGGGTGCCCAGGATGGGTGATCGGGCTCTGATCTCTGTCTGTGCTGGGCTGGCGTTTTGAAGATGAGTACTTGTGAAGCGCCCTGGTGTTTTTGAGGAGCGCTTCAGAGAAGCCATTGAGAAAATTAATTCTGTCTTTGGAGTCTGAGCACTTGGCAATACGTGAAGCCTATTGCCTTGTCAGACCTTTCACTTTTCTTTTTAATTAAAGAGTTACAACTTAATTATGTAACAACCTATGTGCATAAATTGACTTGTGGAAAACCAGCATGACATCTGACTCTGGTCTGTTAAAGTCTATGCTGTTAAGACAAGTTCGTTAGAATGCACCAGTGCTGTTCCTTTTCTTGATTTTTTTTTTTTTGAGTGGGTGCGGGTGTTAAAATTCAGGACATCCTAAGTACGGGTTATAAGCAGCTGAGCGTGGCTAATGATTTATTGCCACTAGTGCTGTTAAGTTCAGGGTATTTTCCAAACTGTCTGTATCATTTGTCTAGAGGGACGTGTCTGAGACTTTCTTGAAAGAAATAGGAATTCCTTAATAGAAATACTTACTTCTCTCAAAGCCGAATCAAAGTTCAGTGCTGAAAATCAATTGACCTGTTATTTTCAGGATTTGAAAGGTTTTTGCTCTTCAGTGTGGAAGGGGAACGAAACACCACAAGTTAGGCTCTCCTGCAGGCCAGTGGGTCAGCTGCAGCACGTGGGGCCTCTCCGTTCCTGTTCTCCAGCCCTGTTATTGGTGGGAGATGATGCAAAAGAGGGGACAGTAGGATGAGAGCGATTTCTTTGATTACACGTAGAAAATGTTGGTTAGAAGCATGAGAATCACTTGTGCTATTGTGTAGGAAGCAGTGAAGAAAAAGTCGTCTTAGTCGTGGTGGAGGTAGGAACAAGGCTGTGCAGTCAGAGGGTGGCTCCCCATGTTCCTCCCCCGAAATGGGAGCTTCAGCTACAGCCCAGGGTTCCATTTCTTCCTGTTCTTTTCTAGTGAGTCTTTGGGGGTGGGCTCAGCGCTCCAGTACTGTTCCCTTCAGGAGCAAGGACATCCGTACTCAGTAACTGTTTTAAAGCAAAGAACCTTTTCAGTATTTTCTATTATTCTTTTGTTCTGGTCTTTAGTTCTACACGCTCATCTTTATTTCCATAAATCTCAAAATTTCTTCATAAAGTGGGAAAGGCTTTAATTATATTGAGGCTTGTGTCTGTCTTCTGTCCTATCTGGAGAAGAAGCTGACAGCAGATCCTCCTCTCCCCCGGAGAACGGGCGAGTGGTGCTGTACGCCTTTGGAGCTGTAAGCCCCCGGCTCTGACAGAGCCTGGAGTGATGCTACTACTGTCATGCCAGTGACTCTGCGCTTTCTCTTCCCTCATGTTTCAGAGGTTGCTTATGTAGTTTAATTGTTTTGCCATTCTGCTTCTCTCCAGAAGTCCCTCTATAAAATTGGATCACTACATTCACAAGGAAATGATGATCCAGTGGACTAGACTTGCCCCTTACTGCCTAAGCCATAGAACGTTAATTAAATTAATCGTGTCTTGGTATTGGCTTGTTGTGCACAAACAGCACCCATTCAGTACTGGAGTTAATCCTGAGCAAGCTGATGTGGCTTCTCGCAGAGCACCGGGATGATGAGTGGCACCGCACTGGAAGATAAACCCGACATCTGGTAATAACAAATGTGTGTGATTTCTGTGCACCTGAGGGATGAAACGCTTTCACGTGTGCCAAGCTGAATCGCTCTTTGGGGTTCTCAGCTGAAATGAAAGGTTTTAGCAGTAGCTTGCATGCAAACGGAGAATACTGCAAGTGGACTGACAGCGAGACTTCAGATACTGAATTCACCCAAAGTAGCTGCTTCCTGAATTAGCGAGAGCTTCAAAGCCTGTGCTGAGATTTTTCCACTACAGCTCTTCATCACTTCCACAAGTTCAGCATGCCCTGTACAGATGCTTAATTTGTATGCTGGGCCCTGTGATGAAGCTATTTCGGTCGATGAGATTCCAAAATTACAGGCACTGATGTCAATGCAGATGAGGTTAGCCTAATTTGGTCAGGAGAGGGCTCTGCCATGCAAAATCTTCTTTACATGGGCACAGAAAGGCCAGTGCCAAGACTGACAGGTGTCCAGTGGGTGGCAAGGAGCTTCAGAGAGAAACATTCTTGTTAGTACTCTTGCTTCTTTAAGAAACAGCATAATAATTGTACAGCTTTCTTCAGCATCCCTGCAGGATAACTAAGCAAAATAGAAACAATTTTACCAATGTAAATCTTCTAAATCCTATTGACATAACTTTTCAGTGCTAGATTCTGAAATTCAATTTCTGCTGAGTGTTAAAGCTTGGCAGTGAAAGTAGCTTCTCGTTATCTTCAAAAATGGACTGTTAAATTCAGAGGTATGCTGCTGTGAGATCCCTGTGCGAAAAATTACTTGGAAGTGGTTTTTAATTGTAGGAGGTCTTGGGATGGCGTAAATGCGCAAAAATGCCCACTCTGGTGGAAGAATGAGGATATCGTAGTTCTGAGGCGGCTGTGGAAGGGGACTGGTTGTGGCTGAAGAAGTCTCTAAACTAGCTTTTTGCCTTTCTTCTGTCAATGTGTCAGCTGTGAAGTGTATAAAAAATGTATTAATCTATTAATAGAATGCTTTAGCGTATGCCTGTTTCCATGCCTCCTCCTATGCCTCCCCCTTGGAGGGGACTGCAATTGTAG
>NW_010433486.1:0-5757 GCF_000710305.1 Buceros rhinoceros silvestris | reverse complement strand
CTGGGAATTTTTTAGTTCTGGTTTTGAGCTGGTAATTCTTCTGTTCCTTTGTCAGCTCTACCTCTTTCTTAGTACCGATGTATTAAAAATAAAACAAAACCTCTTCGTATCCAAGAAAAAAATACCTTCTGTGGACATCTCTAATAGGCAGCTGAACCTTTCCTTTAGTTCAGCACCTGCAGTCGTAAGCCACGCTGCTGCCGGAGAGCCCTCTCTGTTACTGGGCCAGCGATACCTGCAGTGGGCGAGATGCTGAAAGCCGAGGAGTAGGGTTTTGATGAACAGCCTTTGGGCACCCACGTGCGAACAGAGTGTTCGTGGAAGGCGAGTGTGTAAGTGTCTATAAAATACCGGCTTGGCGTGAAAATACCTTCATTAAACTTCAGTAGCAGGTTTTAGTGGAAGGTAGCAGGGAGTGAGGGAGGGCGGTGAGCGGTGCCCTGGGAAGGCTGAGGTTCAGCTCCCCGGCTCCGGAGAGCCCTGCCAAGTGTAAGCCGTTCAGCTGCAGCTGGTCTGCTTAACCAGTTCAGTGGAAATTGGTCAGCTTAGCCTGAACAGCCGTAGGGGTAATTAGTTCCCGGGAAAATGCCCGGAGGACAGGAGTGGTTTGGGTATGGTGCAAAAGCATGTTCTGGAAGAAGCGCTCAGCGCAGACGAGTCTCCAGATGAATTTTCTTAAAGAACGTTGTGGCAGAAACTGTAACGCTGCTAGTGCACGTGTGTTTGTTTTAAGCTTGAAATGTTGGATTGTGATGTGAAAAGTTGAATGTCCTTGGCCAGTGTAACTCCTCATAACCTTTTTAGTGGCTCAGGTACTATGTGTTGCTGCTTAGATTTGTGCTTTGATTTTTTTTGTGAAATGCTTGGGCACAGCCAACATGCTCTGTCTTTGAGTCTCTTTAATCTTTATGAACCCTGGGATGACACTAAGTTAATTTTTATTTTCATTCATAATGGTATCATACGATAAATAAAATATATTGATTGGTGGATTTGACAGCAGATGGAATAACCAGTGTCAGTGTTTGTCCTGTGTAGTCCTTTGCTTATTTTAGTGGAAGTGATCACAAAACAGGAAAACAAAGGCTAGGCTTGATTTATTTCAGATGTTCTGTTGCCATCTCTGTTTAATTTATTAATGTGAAACTTCCAGCTTTCCCTTGAAATTTAATCTTTTCTGACAACATAATATTTTTGTGTGATGACTCGCAAGGAACCAGAAACAAAGATGATTTTATTACTGCCTTTTTAATGGTTAGCATGTTTTTTGAGCTGTAGCATATGCCTGTGTGCTGAAACATGGTTGGTTTTTTTGTTTCTGTGGGAACTCTTAAATAAAATTTGAAAATTATACCCATAAGTACCTGTTCTATAATAAATGGAAGCTGTGTTGCTTGGGGAGTCTCAAAAGATGTAAATATGTTAATTTTGTGTAAACTACCTTTAAATACGTCCTGCAAAGTGGTTTGAAGTGTGTATGAAGGAGTTAGAAGTACCTTTTAGCAGCTCTGGAGCAGGGAAAACTTGCCAGTCAGGAACCAGGCGGGCAGATGTTTCTTTGGCTCAGAGGGAGGTGAGCCCTGGGAGCTGGGGGAGCCTACCCATCACTTGGGAGCCAGACGGAAGCTCCGAGGGGTTTTTATTCAGCCTGTGAGAGATGTTGAGGTTACAATCTCACAGGAACAATGTCACAAAATTGATGTTGCACTGTAAAAGCGGTCCAGATTCTTGCTGTGCCACAGAGCTTTTGGGAGGAGCAAGTGAGGAGCAATGTGAACAGACTGGGCAGCTGGAGGCTGAGGTAGACCAGCCTTGGCTGAGCATCTGTCCAGTTCTCTGTCCAAGGTGACAAGCCTCACTAGGTCTGACAGACAGCTGAAAAATAAATATTTCCTAAATAACACAAGACAAATATGTGTGTAGGCAGTCATCTCAACTTATTAATAGATTTTTTTGTTTCTTTATTGAGGATTTGGTAAAAATGGAGTATAGCTCCTTGCCAACGTCTCTTCTCTTGAGAAAAGCAGAACTTGAAGTTCTGTGGGCTGAAACAAAGCCCTAGAACAATTGTAAATAAATAGCTTCAGAACAACGGGTATCTAAAAGAATTGAGAGAGTCCTGTCCTGTAGCCCACAAACTGCAGTTCTACATACGTCTTCCTAAGAACAAGGGTTATGTGATCCAATGTAGATCCTTTCAGTGTGTGTGGTGTTTGTAGAAACTCTGAAATTTCAGAGTTGGGCTGCAGTAAGTTCAGCAGTGATGGTGATGATGTGTCTGTAGTAAAGAAGGTGAATTTTAGCAGCTTTCTTTAATTGTTTGCTGCTTGCTTCCTAGCTGATACGTAGCTCTATTAATAAGCAGCTAGAGTAGTTGAATCTGGGACCTGGTTGTAATGTAGGCTAACGTGGGAAATCTTTAAAAGAAGAAGCTGAATTGAAAGTAAAGCACCTAGATAACATTTTAAATTGAGAATAAGCAGAAGCAGCGTTTGTAGAAGTTGGCCACTGTGTATACGCTGTGAAATTCTAGAAGGGCTCTTCTCAGCATCCATAAAAACATTGGTGTATTTTCCCTTGAGTGCTGTGTTCGGTGGCTGGGTTAGGCTGCGGCACTAGCTACCCACATTCGCTACGCTTCTCATCGATTACCAATTAATTATTCTTTGTTAGTGAAGTCTGGTGGGGAGAGAGATCACACATGATAGATAATAGGACAGGAGAAAAGGGAAGAGGGGATGGAAATGGGTTTAGAGCTGTGCTGGTTTTTTCCCCGCTACGTGCTGATGGACCGGTAAATGTTAGGCTTATTCCTCTGCTCGCTGTTCTGGAAGGTGTTTGAAGGGCAAAGGAGACTGTCATTTCTGGGCCAGGTGTGTAAGTGGAGTCGTGTGAAAGTGGGCTGTTCTGGAAAGGAGTCATGAGCAACGGGCCTCGAACGTTTGCCTGGAAACCCCTGTGGTGGTGGAGATCCATGAAGCCCTGCTGCATCTGAACAGGAGCATCACCTGAGACCCAGTAATGGCTGTGAAGTGCGGTGCCCTTGCTTCAGCGCTGGGTTTCCTGTAGGGGTACCTGAGATGTTGGCGGTGGGGGGAGCATTTAAAGGCATTTTTGTAGGTATAGTAGTTGCTGGGGTTTGTAAGGCAACACTGAGTCAGTCTTCAGGACTGACAAAAGTTATTTAAAAAGAGAGGGAAAAAGCTGGGGACAGATGGGTGTTGAGAAACACCAGTAAAGCTGGTATCCTGTCCTTCAAATAATGGAATACGCTACTGGGAAATAGCAGGTTTCCATGTGCAGCCCCAAACATCTCTAGGAGCATGTATGGGAATAATTTGGTCCTTGCAAACTGCGGTGGCATGTTAATGGGGACCTGCTTTGAAATGGTAGGAGCTGGTTCCGTCTGGTGCCAGTCTGACAGTGAGAAACATCGTTTATTTTGCCTTCACCTTAGAACTGTTGATGGGTTATGCAAAGCAGTGCTTCCCCCTAGAGAAGCACCTTCACTCCTCTGTTGATTTCTCACACAAGCCAGTGCACTTTTTGATTTTCCTTTGTCTCCAAACTTGGAACCCTGTTTCTGAAACTGTCTTTCTGTTTCCAAGCCATAGTTAAAACAAATAATGCTGTTGTGGTGCTTAACAGATGGGCAAGTGTTTTTATTTCTGTGTTCTGGTATTAAACTTATGCATGAGACAATTTTAAGAAGAAACTTTGGGTGAGGGAAGGCTGACTAATTAAACCACTTACTCCTGGAGGACAGAAGATGAAAAGGCGATTCCTTCATATCTCTGTGTTCTCTGAAAGCGCGGCGTGTTTCTGCTGAGGGTGGAAGGAAGTCTTGCTCCGTGCACCTGGAGTAAGACCATCCATATGCTGCAAGAACATCTTTGTTTTGAGACGGGAAAACAGAGGACTGATCAGGGTGTGAAAAGAGTGATGGAGAGAATCCCTTGATCTTTCAAAGAGCGTGAAGCTATTTGGAATTTTATTTGGAGGAGAGTTGAGTCCTGAAGCAAATCACCTCATTGTCCCTGTTTATCACAGCCATTTGTTCCTTTTCCGGAGTGGTTTCGGTACGTGCTAACTAGAAGAGGACCTCAACCATTCCCGCCTTGTGCGCACCAAACGTGCTGAAATCCTTGATAGGCTCGTAGAGGCTTGACTTCTTGTCAGTCATTTGTGGCAGAGTCGGGTTCAGGAAGCTAGAGTAAACGTGGCCTGCAAAAAAACCCCTTGGGAGCTTCCTGTAGGGTAGGTGTGAAGAGCAGCAGCAGCCTTGTCTGTGCCAGTTGTGCCAAATGGCTAACGCAGCTACAGCCCGATGCTGTTTATTTGGGAGACTGAGTTTTTTCAAGTAACTAATGGTCAGGGTGTCTCAACCCTGTCAGGTGTCGGGAGAGGGTAATGTTTTCAAATCTGCCTCTGTAGCAGTTAGTCTCGTGGGTGGAACTTGATGGTCCCTTCGATAAGCGCTGTGTTCAGGAGGTGCGGGACCAGAAGGGCCATCCGGAATGCTTTTGCCCATGGTTATGATCTGACTGGTTTTCAGGGGCATGGGGAGGGGAGAGGGCGGAAGATATCTCTTTGGAATGTAACGTTGCTGTAGGAACCCACGGCTGGTGCCGAGGTCATGATTATAACTTGAAAGCCAGCACAAGTATTAGGGATCTTAGTACAAGCTGCCAAAGAGCCCTGTCCCAGTTACGGCTGAAGTGTCTGTCCCCTTTCCCTGTGGATGGGAGGAAATGACCTTCTCAGTGCTGAAGTTACTCCTTGAGTGATCTGTGCTGACTTTCATATTTTGTGCACACGTTGAAAGTTACAATATGATCTCACAATTAAAAGTAATTATAGGAGGAGCAGAATCTTCATATAATTTTCCTTCCAATTATCCAACTTCATCCCTTTAAACACCTCAATATCCCACACTCTGTTCCTTTTTTCTCCTCAGTAGCTGCTTTTTTTTTCTCAAACTATTTGAGATTTCTTTGTATTCGTGCAAGGAAACACTTTTGTCAGCTTAAAAATGACAAAAGTGAGAATGAATCTCAAAGCTGCACCAAGTCTCTAGGACCCCTTGGCTGCATCACGGGTGCTCTCAGAGGAAGTTCATCTGCTTCCAACTGGAAAAGTGCTGGGAGGGGAGAGGAGGTGAGGGGAGTTGTAGGTGGGTTCAACCCTTGGAGCGGTAAGCTGAAGAAACAGGCCAGTTCAGGCATGAGCGTGTGGCTGGAAAGGCAGCACGAGGGATGACTTCGTATTTAGTGGACAAAGGAAGAGATCAGGGAACGACGATCGGCTTCAGCCATCGCGTGTGTTCAGTGCACCGACTCTCTCTCATAAACGTTGTTATCTCTAGTACATTGCTGTAAAGTAACTTCGCAATACCTTGAATGTTAGCTCACAGCAGTTCTCCGGGTGCAGAGATAAGAGCAGCTTTGAGTATCCGCTGTGGTGAAATCCACTGGCAACAGGCTCTCCAGAGTTCCGAAGGCAAGGCAAGATCCCGCGCTAGCTCAGGAGCTTGGAGTCCTCCAGTTTGATCCCGTATGAAAATACGTGGTGCAAGAAGCACGTAACCGTGGTTTTTCATTTCCTTCAGCCTTTCCGTGGGATTCAGCGGGGTTAACTCTTCGCTGTGTCCTCTGGCCGTAAGTGTTCCTGGCGGAGCGCGGTGCTGGCAGCGGGACGCACCGGGCAGCACCGCTCACGCGCGGAGCGACTGGCTGGGCTGTCAGGTGACGGCAGCTG
>NW_010433485.1:0-246 GCF_000710305.1 Buceros rhinoceros silvestris | reverse complement strand
GCTGCCTGAAAATCCAGGTAATTGGGGGTTTTGTCCCACTTAGGGCCGTTTGCACCTGTTTCTGCAGCGCGAGACTGAACAGGGCTCCCCAGTGCTGGGGACTTAGGGGAGGTGGGGGGTGGTTTGGGGGACTGGGACCCCTCCCCCAACCTGGATGTCACCCTATTTTCCTGCCATTTCAACCTGTTCCGAGATCCACCATCTCCAGTGCCCCATTTCCCCCCCATTTCCCCCCTGTCCCCCCTC
>NW_010433484.1:42352-44116 GCF_000710305.1 Buceros rhinoceros silvestris | reverse complement strand
ATGGGCACCCCGGCTCAGGAGCCGGGGCTGGAGGCAGCATCTTCTCCTGCATCCCGGAGATGTGACTTGCCGAGGTCCCGTCCATCAGGCGGATGTCAGCGTGAAGCACAGGTAGAGAGTTCATGCAGGGGCCTGGGCGCTGGTGACCTTTGAGGTCAGACCCCTTAGGTCTGCCCTGCGGCTTCGCAATTGGTTCTTTGGGGAAGCGAAACTCACCCAGAGCCACTCAGCCCCTCCTGCCTGGCTGCAGAGCAAGCCCACCACTTCGGAGCCACCGCTCGCGCCTGTTGAGATACTTCATGACTTCTCCACGACAAGCAGCTCATGTGCGTGTGGCCCCTCTACAAGATGAAACATATGGTGGCATCACCACTGGATAAGCTTTCGGAAGTCCTGGCTTGTTACTTAAGCAAGGACAGGGTGCCCGTTGTGATTCGTGGGCACCTGTTTCCCTGCTCGCTCTCCTGAGTGGTGCTTACACCAGCCAACAGTTCATGGGTCCTGAGAGCCGTGTCCCTGGGGATGTTCTCCCTTGAGCTCAAAGCAGCAGCAGTTGACCTGGACCGACGCAGTGGGGTGTATTTTGGAGCTGCTAGGAAGAAGCTCTTGTCTTTGGAGCTGTCCTTGAGCAGATGACTGACAAAGTAATGAACGGGAGGGTGCCCCTGCCTGAAAAAGCCTTGTCCGAGGGCTACGCCCGGCTGCGATACAGGGACACGTCTCTGCTCATCTGGCAGCAGCAGCAGCAGAAACTGGAGTCGGCCCCCCCCAACACTTACCTGAGCCGGAGTCGGAGTATGTGGTACTCGCAGTACGGCAAAGAAGGTTTTTTTTTGCAGCACCGTAACCGGGGGTCGGCCCCCCCCAACACTTACCTGAGCCGGAGTCGGAGTATGTGGTACTCGCAGTACGGCAACGAAGCCATCCTGGTGCGAGACAAAAACAAGCTGGATGTCTCCAGGGACACGGGGCAATCTAAGTTTTGTGCTATTATGTAATTTTGGTGGTTTTGCATCAGAAATCCACATGCGGAGACAAACTGGACTTGCATCAAGCTGGGGGAGGTGGGTGCGCACCATCCTTGTGACAGACCCTTGGCTTAAGCAGTGTGTACAGGATGGGCCAGAAAGGCTGCCTGACGTTTACCTTTTGTTTTTGCTGTTGGTAGCATCAGATTTTGCATGTCATTGAGTGTGTGTAACAAACCCAGCCTCGCTCAGGAACTCCTGAGCCTATGCTGCTGCCCAGCATCTTGGCAGGGTCCATGCTGGACCATGTGTTGCTTGTAAGTGGCTTGTGTACCCTGAGAAAGACCTGCTGTCACTTGGGAACCGTCCTCAGCAGGCACTTCTATTTGCTAGCCCTTACACATCGCCAACAGTCAGCGACTGCTGGTGGGAGACAGGAGAGTGCAGATTCATCAAGGCTGTGGTTTTAGGAAGGCGACCTGCAAAAGCCCTGTCTCCCTTTAATTAGTGCCCTGGAAGTGGTGTCTTGTAACGAGGTAATGAAGTGATTTATTGTGGGGGGAAAGAATGTGCGGAGAGTTTCGGCTGAGCCTTCAAAACACCCGCAGGGCAAAGCAAAGAGCCCTCTCCGATGCCACAGTTTGGCATCAGGGAAATGACAAACGGGGCTTCTGGAGTGAGCGGAGCTGAGGCGCTTCATGCAGGTAGACCCCCAGCCCATGCTTTGGGAAGGAATCGCCAAGAGAACCACCTGAAAGGGAGGGACAGGAGAGCAACAGGAGGAAAGCTGCTGTAA
>NW_010433484.1:40967-42189 GCF_000710305.1 Buceros rhinoceros silvestris | reverse complement strand
CTCCCGAGCACCGACCTGCCCCCAGAGATCGGTTATGGAAGGAAAGAGGCTACTGACGTGTGCTTCACATCCAGGTGTTAATGCCTGCAGTAGCTTGGAAGGGATTTTCGGCTGAATAATAGATTTGGTACATATATTTTAGAAGTTGTGCCTGGAAGTGTTTGTTTCAAGCAACTGAAAGGTTTTAGGAGGAGAGAATGCTACAGCTGCACTTCTTGGGAACAGAGACTGTTTTCAGGTTGTTTCCTGACTTACTCAAGGCAAGATCAAGTGAGAAACCCTACCCAGCAAGCATCTAAATCTGTATTAACAGTAAAGCAGTGCCACTTCCAGGGGTGCTAATTAAGTGCCCAGGGTTCAGCATTAAAGTAGAACATTGGGCTTAAGTTGTAGAGTCCCTTTATATCCTACCCAGCCATGCTCCTGCCACCCCCTGTGCCTGATCCAGCAGCGCTTTAGGTATGCGCTTCACTTCAAGCAACTCAGTGTTTGATGTTGACTTCAGTATGGATTATTTTCCTGCCTACAACTAGGCGCAGTCGTTACTTCTGTTATATTTATCTAAAACCTCTTTTGCGTTTTTCAAGCACCTTATTTATTGTTTTCAGTACGGTGAAGAACGATCTCTTCCACCTCTCCCACGCGGGTTCAGTGCTACAACACGCACACACTCGAGCTGGCTGAGCTCAGTGTGCTGAGCAGAACACGCCTGGTTTAACGGGAGGTCGTAGAGGTCTGTACTCAGCCTGACCCGTCGCACGTGTCTGCACTGCAAACAGTAGGCAGCTCCTTTTGGTTTAAACTTCTATTTATGCATGTGTTGATGTTTGGTACCGTACGTGTGTGCTCACAGAACTAAACCTGCTGATGGACCTCAGCGCTCCGCAGGCCTGGGCGTTGCTCTGCACGCCCTCGTTGTCCTCTTGATTGTGCCAGGACTAGCTCCGGATGGAGAATATTTTGGTGAACAAGTGTTTTTCCCTGGGGGAAAAAGCCTTCAGTGAGAGTCGCCAATCGAGCGAGACTCAGAGAGCTGCCGGCAGTGAAGCTCCTGTGCCGAGCGTGCTGTGTGAGGTAGAGCATGGCTGGGGACGCAGGACCCACCCAGGGCTCCAGTTCTCAGCTGAGCAAGTGGGTGATGAATGGGCAGGAGACTGATCCAAGAGCTCTCCTGGAAACTGCAGGTGGAAGCGACCTGGCGAGGCAGGAGGGGTGGGTTCAG
>NW_010433484.1:39108-40871 GCF_000710305.1 Buceros rhinoceros silvestris | reverse complement strand
GTGTGTGGTTCAGGCCCCCGTCCACCAGCCGCAGGAGTGTGTGAACTCTGGGAGTTTAAGGAACAGCATGTCCCCAACACCAGCTGTTCATTTTCTTTTCTTATAGAAAAAAAACCCATAGATTGTATTTTTTGATTTCAGTAAGAAAGTTGATTATTTTGGGTATAATCAGTCTCTTTGCGTTGATGTGGCTGGTAGGCCAAAATTCAGTTATTTGAAGAATGTTAATGGGACTACACAAGAATAAAAACTTCAGTGTGTGCATAAATTCTTCCAGGATTGAGGCTGGGCATGACAGTACAGGAAGAGTGTGACTTGTTCTTCCATCTCTGTAAACGTGACTGCCCCATTTTCCATTTCAGTGTGTCTGTATTAGTCACAGCAGGTTTGTGGAGCGGCTGTTTGAGTGTTTCTGTGAGCCAGTTGTGTAGTGTTGATGCACTTGTTTAAAATGCTGCTGTAGCCTCTTCGATAACGTGCATTAAAATGATTTGAACGCAGCATCGCTGCAGCTGTTTTTCTTCTGCACACATGAGGATTACAGCTATTATTGCTCCCAGTCCCCACCTGGGCAGAAAAGGGGTTGATGCACTTGTTTAAAATGCTACTGTAGCCTCTTCGATAAAGTGCATTAAAATGATTTGAACGCAGCATCGCTGCAGCTGTTTTTCTTCTGCACACATGAGGATTACAGCTATTATTGCTCCCAGTCCCCACCTGGGCAGAAAAGGGAAAGCTCAGCAGGCAGCTCTTGCCAGCTGGGAATGACCTCAGTAGCTGGTGGGACCATGGAGAACCTCCCTCTCCAAAGACACACCACTTTACTGCTGAAGACTGGCCAGGTGTGGAGGAAGATGCTCCAGGTTCCCGAGCCCAGCAGACCTCAAGCTGAGGGGATGAGGATAACCTCCATCCATGCATGTATCAGCATGAGCCCAACCTCTGCTGTCTTCTGCCTATCCTCAGCCTCCTCCATGTCCATGTGAAGCAGCACCGCTTGATGCACCTAGAAATAACTCACTAGTAAATGTGAAAGAAAACACGCTCCTGTGGGGGCAGTGGCTGCCCAGGAGGTTGTTAGAGGGTAGGTGGAACAAGTGGTTCCTTTGGGGGTATCACTGATACAACAGCTAAACCAAACCAGCCTTGCTGAATCAAGAGCAGGAACAGGGTTAGAGAAAGACTAACCCTGAAACCTGGCTGTTGTAACCTTAGAAATAAACCATCAGGCACAGGGCTGAGAAATCCAGCAGCACAACCAACCCAAATCCTCTCCAGTGACCAAAATAGATTTTGGCCACAGTACAGTAATGTCAAGACTCTGCTGTTAATGTGACCGGCTACTCGGGGCCCTTTCCCAGCTGTGTCTTCCACGTCCCAGTCATTCTGAGCTCACTGGCCTCTGGGGCCAGCACTGGTTAGGGGAGGAGGTGCTGCTGCCACTGCCAGTGAGAAAGTCCCTCTCGTTCCTTCAGGTCCTCGTGGCTTGAAAGTGGTATTAGAACTGGGTGAAATGTCTGACTCCTCTTTTCCAGCGGAACTTACCTCCATCAGACACAACTCTCACACAGTCTAAGACCCCTTCAGATTGCTGGTTTCTAGGAGAGTTAGTCCTTCCTCGGCTGCCCTGGTGCATTAACGCAGCCTGAGTGTTCCCTCACCACCAGAACGTTCTATCCAAAGGACATCTAGGCCAGGTTCTGAGCTGTGATTTGGAGACCCCAGGCCAAGCTAGCAGCGCCCCAGACAACCCCCTCCCACCC
>NW_010433484.1:36332-39006 GCF_000710305.1 Buceros rhinoceros silvestris | reverse complement strand
CCAGCCAACCCCCCCCCCCCCGCCCCGCTCCAAAGGCAGCTCGCCCCATTACTGTGGGACTCCATCCGCAGCAGCAGCAGCCAGGCTTGCAGAAAGGCTCCTGACCCATCTCAAGGCTCAGGGCGCTGCTCTCTTGCTGAGTTTACGGTTGTCTCCTGGCAATGCTGCTCAAGTGACTGCTCACTCACAGCAGCAAGAGCAACACCTGAAAGGGGAGATGAGGAAAGGGAGGGGAGAGGAGAGGGGAAAATACGGGATCAAACTCCACACACACAAAACAATTTTTCTTTTTATTATGAAAACAAATGCCCCAGGACCAGGGTCCATGATTACCAGTAACACCAAAGATTACTTTCTAACTTTTTTTAAAAAATTCTGTTGTGTTTGAGGCCAGCAATTTGCAATAAACAAGCTAAACTACTTACATTGACTCTTTTCAGTAACTGACATTTACAGGAATATACTAGAAATGGCACTAAAAAGTTTTAAGAAAAAAGTTACAGTAAATCTGCATGCACATCGTACAGAAAAGTAACATTTTTTTTTTAAATATTAAAAAAACCCAAAAAACAAACCAAAAATACAACAACAAATCTTTCTGGATTGGTTATGCCAGTACCAGGGGTAAGTTCTAAGTGGCCCATGTCAAATCTTAGCTGGTGGTTTATTTGTTTTTAAAAATGACAATTAAAAAGATATGCAAATACCATTTCTTTAAAAAAATGCATATCGTTGTTTTACAAGAAGATAACGCTGCTCGTGTCATGAATCCTCGCCCTGAATTTCCTCTTCAGCAATGCAGAGCCTGCCCGCAGTTAGCTCAAGCAGTAACTGCTCCTCTCTGAGGACATCTTCTTTGAAAATCCAGGGCTAAAAAGGTGGTGAGTTTAACTTGCCATGCCCCAATCCCTTCCCCCAGCTCCAACCCCAGCTTTAAAAAACAGCATTCCTTTCAAAACAAGGAAAAAAGTAAAAACTGGTCTAAGAGTCCCCAAAACAGAGAAAGAACTAGATTAGGTAACTGCAGTCTGCTTCTACCACAGAGAGAACATGGAGAGACCTCACGGGGAACTAACCGGTACCTACACACGCGGGGTGTGTGGGGCGGGCGCGTGCATCTCTCAGCCCTCCACACCAGTTCCGTAGTCCTGAAACGGCGGTTCTACAGTTACAAACCCGGTTGGTAGGAAAGTTTAAAATCACAGCAATACAAAACTGAAACGGTTTCGTACAGACAACATTTGGTTAGCAGAAAACTGTTGGATGCAACAGATTCCTGGAGCAGGTGGAGGAGGGCCGGAGCCCCCGGGATGTGGCGCTCCCTGTGGTCCTGCTGAGCCCACCCCTGACGGTGCCAGAAACCGGCTGACCTTACAATCAGATCGAGTTTGAAAGGTGCGGTAATGCTGGTTGCTTGGTAACAGGTCTGGTCAGATATTGTTTTGTCAAAACAGGAGTTTGTCAGGAAAAACATCAATAAACCTCTTGGTGTGTAGGTATACATATGAAATCATACTCATTTCAGTGATGTTTCCCCTGGAAAACAAAGTTACACTTTGTTCAAGAAAAATTCTACCATAAAAAATTTCAAATTTTTTTTATTCTAAAGTTTAAAAATGTTATTTCAGATGTTCTACTTTGATCATTTTAAAGTTATTTCATGACACCTGCACTGACATGTCATGCAATACAAACTCAGGTAAATAAATGCTCTGTTGTTTCAGTTTCCGACTCATTACAGGCTGCCGCTACTTACTATGGACTGAAAACAGCTCTTCTTTCCTGGAGACACTCTGAACTGGAGAGACAAGAGGCACCACACTACTGACGTGTCGGGAGATAATGAGCACTACGAACAATACGAAAATGAGCAAGTTAAGAACAATACTTTGAAACAAAGAGCCACCAGTTTCTTTCCTGGAATGAAGGTCACGCCAAAGTGGAAATGGCAGCTCCCAGGAGAAACCACAGGGAACCCCTGACTGGCCACGAAAATAAACCGAGTTTTCCGCTAAACGGTGGCCCAAGTCACGCTGGGTATATCAAAGATCTGCAGGTGGTGGCTCATATCCTGTGGTGGTTTCGGTTGCTTGTTTTCCTTGCAAATCCACAAGCTAGGACGGGTTTGCCAGCGACAATGGTAATCCTCCTCCAGTGCTGCAGCCAGTCCCAGGCCAGGCCTCCTTCCATCGCTTCACACTTGATCCCCAACCCTTTGGCTCTAACCTGTCCACTGATCTCAGTGGGACAGACTTGCGTGTCCTGGAGCAATGTCTGTCCCTGGCCGTGGTCAGCGGGGCTGCCCCCGATGTCAGAGGATGGTGGCATATTGCAGAGGCATGTTCTTGGGCACTGCGTGGTGGTGATGCTGGCGAGGGCGGTTTCTACCACCTCCAACCCCAGCTGCGGTTCGTCCTCCACACGGAAGCAACCACCACGTTACACCAACACAGCTCAGGTTAACGCACGCAGAAAAAGGTTTCAAGCTGGGAAAACTGGGAGCTTGTTCATCCAGGTTGTGATGGTACTGAATCAGTTGCAATTATTTTAATTAAAGTACTACTTGGTTTGAATAATGCAAGTCTCAAACAATACAACAAACACAGATGAAACCCAACCCCATTAGGAAAAAAACACCTAAGCTCTTAATTAGGTGGATATTTCCTCACAGTAA
>NW_010433484.1:35580-36169 GCF_000710305.1 Buceros rhinoceros silvestris | reverse complement strand
TTTAAGGGCAGAATTAAAATAAAAGAACTAAAAGTAACACCATTGTCAATGGAAAAGAAAAAGAAATCATTTATTTTGGTAAGACTCAGAACAGCCTAGTTCATCCACTTTCAAATACTATGGGAAACTATCTGCCAAGACTTGAGAGCCTCCTGCCACCGGGCCAAGCGCCCTGGTGACTGCAAGATGAGCTGAAGATGTCCAGCAACTTGCACAAGGAACTCGGTGCCTCACAGCAACACAACATTGCTGTCAGCTCTTAGCAAAATAAATGGGAATTATTTTCTACTGCGGAATGTGGAGAGGGTGTTGCTGCTAAGACATGGCCAGAGGCACGTCAGCTGTGCGACACACATCTGAACACTCTGAAATGCTGATCTTTGAGAGACAGATGTTTAAAAACAGATGTGTGAGTGCCCAGCTCATAAACCCTCCTTCGACAGGCAGTGAGCGGCCGGCAGCGGAGCGAGGATGCCGCCACAAGTGCAAACCATGGAGAGCTAACAGCAGGCTGGCCCCGCGCTTCCCAGCAGAGGGACATCCCCAACACCACCCGCCCCACCACAAAGCCTGTCCTGCAAAAAAAAAA
>NW_010433484.1:35110-35477 GCF_000710305.1 Buceros rhinoceros silvestris | reverse complement strand
CCCCAACACCACCCGCCCCAGCACACAGCCTGTCCTGCCTCCAGGAGGCCGAGCGTGCCAGGAGAATGGTGTGCTGGGGCTGAGGAGTCCTCCAGGGCCACTCACCTCTGTGAGAAATAAAAGCTGGTGCCATCTGCACCATGGGGCCTCTGGCAAACCGCTAACAGAGCCCACAGCAGGGTGAACGGTCGGGCTACCCCACAGCAGAGGCAGCCTTAGGGGCTGCTGCTGGGAGCGGGAAAGGCATAACTTTGTAAAACTCTGTATATTTTTCTTTACAATAAAAAGAATTTACAATAAATTTCTGCCCCTCAGATTACAAATTTTATATAATTATAAAGGTGATGTTTTCCTAAAATTGGATTAT
>NW_010433484.1:31688-34973 GCF_000710305.1 Buceros rhinoceros silvestris | reverse complement strand
AAAAAAAAAGGTGGGGGGTGGGGAAAGACCTCTGGAAGCAACTGAGAAAATAACATACTGCATCAAGAAATTGTATCTACCTGTACAAAACAGGAAAAAAAGGGGCTGGGGTGAAAAAGGGAGAAAACAAATTAAAGAATGAACACATCAAACACAACAGAGCACCAGACACATGACAGACTGGACCGCAATACCTGTAGGTACGTCGTCCAGTGTATTTAAATAAAGTCTCCGATTTTTCTTTGCTTTGTTGTTGTTGGTTTTCTTATGTCTGGTTAACCCATGTTCAAAGCCTGCATTTCTGCTACTCTGCATAACGCAGCTTTGCTTTTGTTATGCTTTATTAAGTTTTCGATGACCAATGGTGTTTAATAAATAAAGTATTTGTATATACATGAAACCAGGGACAGGAAAACAGAGTCTATCGCAGTGGTGCAGGTCAAAACATTAGGCTGGACACTCCAAAAATTGCAAGCCTTAAAAAAATTATCTTCTTTTTGTCCTCCCTCCCCGCTTTTTTGTTTTGATTGAGGTAACCATTTCAGTGCCTGCCACCCTGCGTGACAGAAGGAGCATGCCCTTTGTAGGAGCTCACTACTGAAAACGGTAAGGAGAGAGAAAAAAGACAACCCAGACATGCACAACATCCCTCTCCGCTGCCCCTGCCAGCTCAGCCTCAGCTCAAGTGCTCCTTTATTTTAAGTGCAGACTGAGGTGCTTGTCATGGAGAAAAGATGTCAGCATGTGGCTAGTGAGGAGCACATGACTGGCCTTGGTCACTCTGCAGGGATCACTCGTGGAGGTCTGGCTAGGAACTGTCAGCCAAAAACTGTTTTCAATTAAATGAAAACTTTCATAGAGAGTGTCCATTTCCTGGAAATTACCTGTTTGATGTTAAAAGTAACGTTCCCAAGAAACCGGAGCGCCCCTTGCTCCCTTCCTCCCGATGCATCCCCAAGAGAAATGAAAACTGAGTGGAAAAACAAGTGGAAATGCAAACACTTCTATTGCTCATGTGCTTAAAGTTAAATTCATGCTTAAATACCTTTTGGAACAGGTGCCTATGCCTCTACTGAGATTAAAAAAGCATGTTAGCAATCCACAGTACATGAGAATTTTTTTGGTGATGTTTTTTGTTGTTTTTATGTAAAAAGATGACAGCATCTGACGTTTTCATCACACTGTAGACTTTGAGATTAAGAATACTAGTGCTAGTAACAAAGACACCAACTAGTTCGAAAGCTAACATCTTCCAGGTACAGTACCATTTGACAGAGAGTTCTTTAAAAAAGATCATTTTTATCTTGTGTGAACCAGGAAGGCTTATTAAAAGAGAACATTCTGGGGAGAGGGAAGGGGCGGGAGGGAAATGTACTACAAACCTTGCAGAACTGTCTATGTATTTATCTCCTGCTAAGAGTTCAAAGTTCTTCCATTTTCAACCAATCTTCTTCGGTTAAAAAGTATTTTAGAGACTTTATGCAAAGAGAACTGTTTGTCATAAAGTCTAGTCACACACACGCACACACACAAAGATCTTTGACCTATTAAAAGAGAGACCCCCCAAAAAATGGAAGATACCTTTTATAACACTGAATTAAAAAATAAAATAAAAAAGTCAGAGAAAAAGAGAGGGGAAAAAAAAACCTGACCACCATGGAACAAGAGCAGTATATTAAGAAGAGAAAGGAACACTGCAGAGCATTGGTGAGGGTGATGTCCGTTTTGTGTAAGTGTCCGTAACTCATTCCGAATCGCTGCTGTCCGAGCTGGAGCCGCTGGAGCTGCTGCTCCCAGACTCGGAGGAGCTGCTGCTGCTGAGCCGGGAAGGGCCTCCGGAGGGAGCAGAGCCGGATTTCTCTGTGGGGAAGAGGGCAGAGGTGTGGTTACTTGCAAGGAACTGAAATAGAGAAGGTTTGCCCACAGCCCTCATCCTTCACTCACAACTTCCTTCTGCCTGAGCAGCTCATTTACCCACAGCAACAAGGCCCGTCCTCTCAGTGTAGCCAGGTTTCCCAGGCTGCAGGTGACCAGGAAAGTTTGGGATCTGCATACACAAAAGCCCTACAGGAGGGCAGTGTCCACCACGGCCTGCCCTACAGTGCTCATGGTGAGACGGTGCAGAGCACCTGGCAAGCTGCATCCACAGCCTTGTGTGCTTCACTGCAACTTCTGAACCCAAGAAAACCTCACCTGACTTGTGCGAAGCTGCAAGCAGCTTATTTTGCACTGGAAGCACCTTCTGTACCATCTTTCACACAACTGCACTGTGTGGGGGCCTGGGCTTTTTGAAAATGGAGAAAAATCATCTGTTAGATGCTCTGTGGTCCTGGTGTGCATGCCGAGTGCTGCACAGGCTAACACAGAGGAGAAGATCCTCCTCCCTCCGAAGGATGAACCGCCTCCAGGACACCTCACCTTTACCACCCAGGAGGGCTCCCAGCTGGACAGACAGCAGCATCCACACAGAAGCTCAGTGCCCAGCAGTAACTCGCTGGGCCCCAACACTAGTGTCCAAGTGGGGTGACTGTCACAGAGACAAGCCCAAAGCTACAAAGGCAGCAGTTTTGTCTCAGTGAGTCTATCTACACACGCAACTTTTCAGGCGTTAGCACACTAAAACCAAAGCCATTACCTTTCTTTGCAGGTTTCTTGTTGTTGTTTAGCTGCCCACTGACGTCCTGTAATCGTTTTTCTAGTTCTTTCTTCTTTTCCTGAGCTAACTCTTCTTTTGACTTTGCTGCTTGCTTTTTTCCACTCGCAGCTGTGGAGGAGGAACGTACAATTTCTGAGACTGCATGGGTGCAGGCGGAAAAGAGCAGACATCATTATTTTACAGGGCACGTAAATCTGTGCAACCACTTGGCAGGGACACTGCTAAGATAAGTGACCACACAGCAACAACACATCCCAGATAGGGGGCAATGTATGAAGTTGTCTAGAACCATCATCATCCTGTTACATGCGCTTTTTAAGAGATAATTTCTGGAAAGTATTTTAGAAGATAGAAACATCCATGTAATAATCTTGTGGTTACAGGTTACTTACCAGCCAGTTATATGGTCAATAGTTACACATTTGTAATTACAGAATTGTTACATGGGTTTTCTGCCCTGTAAAATAAAGTGTCCCATTAAAGGTTGTCCAAAGTCAGTATCTGCCATTAAAACTTAACATACTTCACTGCAAGAATCTGGTGGGGTTTACGTCGCCTTAAATATCAAACAAAACAAAAAGGATAAATGAAAAATCAACTGAGGCAAAGGCTGGCAGACAGCAGCAGGA
>NW_010433484.1:23662-31602 GCF_000710305.1 Buceros rhinoceros silvestris | reverse complement strand
ATGTAGCTGCATCAGGATGGAAACAGTGAGAAGTACCAACAATTCTCACACTTATGAGCAGAAAAAACACCCCTCCAAAGGAGGAGTTATTGAACACAGGCCTTGGCCACTCTCAGAAGCACAAGACCAAGGCCAGGTATTTAGCCTGATCCAGCAAGGAAATACCTACATTTCTGCACGCTGTTTTAGAGCGACGATTTAATAAAAGAAATCTGGAAAGCCCAGTCCTAAGGGTGCACCCCTGAAGCCTGCGATAGACAGCAGAGAGCCTCAGGCCTGCCAGCCTCAGAGGAGCGGACGCCCAGGGTTATCTGCTTTGGTTCCAAAACAAAAGGATGCTTCTTGTTCCTAATCACTCTGGAAAATTGTTTCCTGAGCTATTCCAACAGTGAAGGGATCACAGAAAAATTAAATAATCAAAGCAGCGTATTAAAAAGCAAAAGAAGGGTCAAAGTCTGAGCTTTCCTTAGGCCTACCTGAGAATGCTGTGGTGAGGAAATGGAGCAGCTCTGCAAGAGCTGTCAGCAGCTGCTGTGGGATACTGTTAGCAGGACAGCTCCCTCTCAACCCACAAGCAGACAGAGCAAGCCAGCACCACTTCAGGCAAGTGTCCTATTGCTACTCAGCTGGAGCTAAACCCTCAAGGGGCTGCAGCAATTCACTCCCTGTGGGTGAGGCACAGAGAAAAGCCTGTCCCATCCTGAACCACGCACTCGGCAGCACATTAACATCAGTCCTCTGACCTGATAGAGACTGAGGGCAACACGGTGATCAGGCTATTTAGGAAGAGCAATTTTGGGGCAAATATACAAGTCAGACACTTCCACCCAGAATCCGCAGCTTGCCCAGGTAACTTTGTGCAAGTTATTTATTTCTGTGGTGTTTTGGATCCCAACCATGCTATTTGTTTCCTTCCTAATTAGATGCTGAACTATTTGGGATAAGAAACTGCTTCTTCCAGATGAGTGCACGTAACACCTAACACAATGAGTCTGAAACCTTTATAGTGCTGTCTAGGTTCTAGGTAAGTAATAAAGGTATCCCACGAATCTTGTAGAGGAACACAGTAGTCCTCCAGGTCTCTGCAGCGTGACATCATGAAGAAGAAACAACAGAAAAATATAGAAAGTTTCAGACATTTTCATAAGAGAAAAAAAATCTCTAAAAATCCCTGTCACCACATACCCAACAGCTGGATAAGAGAATCCCAACACACATGCCTGGACTCCAAAGCTGAGCCCAAGAGCTGGTGGGGGAACATGGACCCCAGGAGGTAACTTACAAAACGGTTTCCTTTGTTTTTTCTGTAAACAAGATTTCACGTATCTCTCCAGTTCTCGTAAAGTTGTGGGCTTCAATGTTTCAAAATCTATTTCTATCTCATCGGGATTGGAGTCTCTGAGGGAAGGTTCCCGTGACTGGATGATGTGCACCACCCTGCCCAGCTTCTCTCCAGGCAGGCGGTTGATGTCCAAGCTGAGCTGTCGTTTCTCATCGTAGGTCATGGGCAGACCTTCCTCCTCCTCATCTGAATCGTAGGTTGCAGACGCTTGTTTGCCACCTTTCTTGGGCTGCCTAGCGGGGTTGGCAAGCATGGAAACGTTCATGGGTATACAGAAGCAACAAACTCTTTTTCTCTGCCGCCCTTGTAACAAACACCCCAATGCTCTGGGCTTTGAACCACTAGCCAGGCAGCTTGAACAGCATCACAACTTCTGAAAAAGTTCAGAAATCTGAGATCAGCTGTCCTGCTCCTATTCTATTTTAGCCCTGTGAGGCATGACTGCAAGCCCATGCAGCAGCAGGGGGGCAGCAGTGAAATGGCACGTTCTTGCTGGCTGCGCAAAGAGCAAAAAGCAAAATCTTATCTGAGAGGGATCAGGCAGGGGTTCTAGGAGAGCTGGACAGTGGCAGTAGGATGGTTCCACTGCCTGCTCTAACTTATAGACTCCCTGGAGATGTCCGGGATTGGGGACAGTATTCAACAGTGAATTAACTGCTCTGACAACAGGGAGGGACAGGAGGAGTGGGCTGGAAGCTCCTGGCATTCCCCTCAAGGTAACTGCGCAGAAGACAGGCTCACCTGTTCGCTGTGGTTGTGCTGTTTGCTTTCTTAGCTGGGGCTTTCTTCTGTTGGGTTTGTTTTGGTGGTTGAACCACCTTGGGTTTCTTCTCTTCCTCAGTTTTTACTTTGTGCTTTTCTTTTTCCTTCTCTTTATCTTTCTTTTTCTTCTCTTTTTCCTTCTTCTCTTTTTTTTTCTTTGGTTTGTTCACTGGTGCTTGTGACAATGCAGCTAGCTGCTCGTGGACGGCCTTCAGCTGGGGGAGAATGGTGAAAAAATTCATCAGACTTCAAGGCAAGGTAACAGATGCCTCCAAATACCCCTCCTTCTGCAGCCCAACATATATCGCAGAGTCAGAGATCAAGCAGTCTAGTGACTGAGCTCAGGAGACTTTCCTGCAGAAATGCAGTGCAAGGATACAGAAGCTGGCTCAAACTGACACATCATTCTTGTTTTACAGGAGCAAATAAAATATCTACATCTAGATGGATGGAAGTTCCTGACAGATTTTGTTATGCCCGAGCTCCCGTACAAAATGGGTCTCTCTGTTCTTCCCAGACCCCTTGTATTGTGTGCACCTTCATTCATACTCTGGGAGCCCAGAAGGAAGCACAGGCCATCAGCACCATGAATGGCCATCTTGAAAAAAAACCATCAAACATGCACCTACCTCAGAGATTAGCCTCTTTCCCCTTTCGCTGGCAGAAGGAGAGATTGCTTTGCTGCATTCCAGCCTCAATGGGATTTTTAAGAACAAAATTAAACCCTTCCTTCTGCTATGCCCTTTCTACTACACAGACACACAGCTTGGCTGTTGCAATACCTGCTCCTGGAGCTCCGCCAGTCGAGTCGCTCGCTCTTCTTCCGAGTCTGAGCTGTCCGAGTCAGAAGAGCTCTCCTCACTGCTGTGACTGCTCTCTGTGCTTTTGCTCACCACCGGTGCTGTTGGTGGAGGAGGTGGTGGGGCCTCTGCAGGTTCATCAGGCATTTTTGCAAACCTCATCTCAAAGACGTCCTACAAAAAGAGGGGAACACTGTTGACAAAAGGAGCCTCAGGCACAAAACCTCATGCTGGCCTTTTAAACACACCAGACACCTCACCATGGGTCATGGTCTTACCGCACCTCCCACGATGCTGCACAAGTAAAATATTAATGTACAGATGGGGATACATATTCTGTAAGCCCAAGAAAATTCTCTCATTACTTTATACAGAAACGATTATAACATTTTAGAAGCAGAATGTGGTGCTGGACCATGCCATGTGAAGAGTGCAACATTCTGCAGCAGAGGACATGGCTCTTGCTGGGGCTGGAGGACCCAGACTCTCTCTTGTTGATGCCAAGAGCAGACCCATGCTTGTATCTCTGAATTGGCCCCTTGTAGCTGAACTAAACATACTCTCGAAGACACACGTGCCAACAACTTTACCTGGAGCTTCCGGGCCATCGCTACCACTTCGTGGTCTGGAGGATTGTACTTGTAACAATTTGAGAACATTAACCGAATATCTGCTGCAAAACCTTGTGCATCCTGGTATTCCCGACTGTCCATTTTTTTCTGCAAACAAACAAGCCAAAAGGAAAGGGAAGAAAAAGCCATAAGCAACAGGCGTGTGTAGCAGCTGCATGGAGGTCACAAGCATCTTGGAGACAAAGCCTCAAAAGTCACATTTGTCTCAGAGAACAGTAGTTCGATCGCGCTTATTTGTTTCTAAATAACACTGAGTGTTTTGATTTTTAAAATAAGCAAACAAACAATCACCACCCAACCGAAGAAACCAGTACCACTCCATAAGAGCTTAAACACTTGAAGAGTCTAGATTTGTGTTGTTTGCTCTCTCTAAGCAGCACTATACAGATGTGTCAGGGTCCACGTTCTATTAGAAAACAGAGTCACTTAGAAAAGGGTTTGCTGGATCAAAGTAACACAAACAAGAGAATCATGGACAGGAAGGGCAGGAGTCAACAACCAAGGAAGTCACAATTACCGGAGCATCTTAAGCATGTATTTACACGTGCTGCTTGGGTATATTTGCCCTGTAAATCTGAAAGGGCAGAAAAGATCATGACAGTCCAACTCTGACCCTGCTAACACAGGGCATGAATTTGGTGATCAGTACAGCAATATTGGCATTTAAGTTAAACTACAACAGCTACTCTCAATTTAAAAGTCCAGCTGGTAGAGGATGGATACAGCAGTAGTCCTTTAGGAATCTGTTCCTAGTGTTATTTCGTAGTGAAGATAAGTCTCAGGAGCAAAATATTTGCACCTTGTTCCTTTTTTGTACTTTTCAGCTCTACCTTTTGTCCATTTCTCTTGCTGTTCAGCACCGAATGACTTGGGTTCAGAGAACAGTTTCTAGCATTCCTAGAACTTAATTGATTTTATGCATATATTACTACTACATACAAAACCTTAGCTCCAATTGCTCCTGCCGAAAGGAAAGAGAAGCTAACACTAGCTTGCATTTGCATTTTAAAGAGCTGGCTTTAAAGAAATTCTGTTTGCCAAGCGCTTTGTTCATGCTCTGCACCTGTATCCCCCATTGAAGGGAAGGGGCTGATGGCAGACAGGCTGCAAACACAACCAGGGAAGACTCGTTCTCACCCTCCAAGCAGAACGCAGAGCTGCTTAGGGTCAGTAACCCACACCGGAAGCCTTCACTTGAGCAAAGTTTGTTCAGTGGAAGCTATAGATATCTCATAGCAACACCGGAGACCTTGTAACTATCCCAAAACACTGCCCTGACTCCTAAAACTGTTCTTGTTCTGAGTAGGGCAGGATTTCACCCACAGGGATGCGGCTTTGGAGGGACCTGCACGCAGGGCACTGATGTTCCTGCAGCTGTACTCCCTGCTGCGCTGCAGCCAGACAATGCCACACTCACCTCCTCCTCTTGGTGAATGAACTGGGAGACAGCCTCTAGCCGCAGCACAAAGACATCCAGGGAAATAGGTTTCTGCTTCTCCTGTCTGAAAGTCTTGTTTTGAAAAGCATCTCAGGCCAATTCCAAAGCAACAAGTACATTCAAACGAAAGGGCCCAGTTATTTTAAACTACGTCTTTACTGCATGAAAGGCCTTTTTGATGTGCTTATATTTATCTGGCACACTCAATGGCTGATGACTGCCTTTGAAATACATTCTAGTGTCTGAGGCTTCACTTTCATCCATACCCAACAGTTTTCTAGCCCAATAGTTTTAATCTGCAGAGTTGTTTTCTTGTAAAGATTAGCAAAAGAAAGAAAAAAAAAAAGGGGACTTTAAACGGAAGGGCTGGAATATCTTCAGCTACAAACTCACTTTGAGATATCCAGCTACTTAAAGACATTCACAATTGCATCAGGAGTTGTAGACAAGTAGGAGTGACAGAGGTGCTGGGAGCCAGCTAGTCCATTCTCTGACTCACACAATATCTACCGCAGCAAGCTCATTTTTAACGCAGCAATCAATTTAATTGTTTAATACCTTTTAATGTTCGGAAATCTGTTCTCTAATGTGTCTCCTGCTCTAAGGTAACCCTTGTCCAAGCAGTTCTGCTCTTTCCCACTCTGTGATGACAACCAAAGAGTTGAGGTGGAAATGAGCTCACTGATCCTGACCCTTCAGTTCTTGCCACTCTCCCTCTGCTGCCACAAGCTCAGCTACAGCCTCTCTACCTCATCTGCCACCCACACAGTCACAACAGCCAACCTGCCACCTCCACTATGCACCCAGAGAAAAACATCTCCAAATCCTGCCAAAGCACACCACTCCTGGGTGACAGCCTGAAAAAAACATGCTCCTGGACATGAGGGGTATTTTCTGAAGAAAATCAGACACCTCATAACCAGAGAACCAAAGTGACAAGAAAACAGGTATTGGGGAATCTATTACAGCTGCAGCAATGCTTCTGTTTTACTTTTCCACATAATTCCTTCAAGATTGAAGGCCATTAGTTGCACTGCTCTACCACAGCCATTGTCACTTGTGCAGAATTACATCTGAAACGTTTCAGAGCCACAGAGAAAGCCCCAGCACTGGAGAATTACACTGCCTGCAAATGGCAGTTCCCTGTGGTTAACAAATTATAGACTACATCTCAGAGAAGTCACACTATGATCTACGGGCCAAGAGCAATGATAATAAAACACTCCATAAAAACACAATACCAGAGAGCACTTCAAACAAGTTTATTAAGAAAAGAACTATCATGTGGAAAGAAATCCAGAGTCTTTACATGTAAAAGACTCCACTGGGTCTGCCATTAACTTGTCTCCAGTTTTCCACCCTGCACTAGAGCGGTACAGAGGGAGAGTACTGCGCTTGCAGAAGAGCAGAGGTGTACACGTTTCAAAAGAATGGAGTTAGAACTATAAAGAGATTTAAGTGAGAAGAAGTCAGCAACCCAAGAAATCACTGCTTTGCACCTAGATCTCACAAAATATAGCGCAGAATCTCCTGCAGTAGGGAGTCACCAAACCACACACTCAAATACCAACTTGGGGAGAATCAGGGCTTCTCTCTCTCCATCTTTAATCTTAATGCATTCACCTGCGGCTTGATCTACCAGGCTGCAGGGATCTCTGGAGGGAAAGTCAAGGGAATGTGACTGAGCTGAGAACAGGTTTGAAAGGCCTACACTTACCAGCAGCCCCACTAAAGTCAGACTAGTAACTGAATGACTAAATTTGGTAAAGGATCATCCACCAACTTGTGTTCACAGCACTAGTAAAGGCTGCACTTCACTCTAATGTAGTAACACAAAGAACAGATGCACTGAGCAAGAGATACTTCTTCCTATCTGAAGTCATTCCTGTTGAACAGACATACTCGGAAATTTCTTTAAAGATCCTGGCCAGTTTAGAGAGTCTTAGAACAGATTTTGACATATGGCCTATGATAAGCATGGGCAAATGTAGCTTCATGCACACTAAACAGAACATCATACATGAAGGTTCCTGACACACCTCTGAATTTGGCTTAGAGAAGAACACCGAAAACCCCATTTGCAAGCTCTTCCTGCTCCCAGCCCACTCACTGGCATCAGAAGAACAAGATCAGATCCACCCAGCTGAGAAAGTGGTGACTCTGGAAGGAAGCAGATCAGAGTGCTTAAGTGACTCTGCTTTGAGCAGGAGGCAGGCTGATATCATCCATTAGTCTATGATCCAAGCTTAGTGGATGGACCTGCAAGCTGGTACATAAGAGCAACTCTGATGCAAAGAGAAGCAAGCAGACCTTGACAGCAAGTCTTAGAATTTAAACAACATACAAGGGTTAAGCAGGCCTTCAGTACTGGACATCCCAAATCAGCACGATGATCAACATACTGCAGTTCCAAAACTGAGGGGAGCTTCCTCCTTCCTCAGCCATGCTCAAAAGCAAGAGAAAATTAAAGCTTACCCAAGAAAACACTGGGACCTTGCCCTCTCAGCAGAATGTTAAAGTCAGACACCAGCGCTCCAGCTCTGCAGACTATGGTGTTCAAATTAGCCTTTTCTCCTGCTTCTACCACTGTGTTTCAAGCTCCCTCGTCTTGCCCACAGCTCAACTCACCCACTATCTTGCCCTCTTTTCCTGCCAGGAAATTGCTGCAGGCTTTTAACTCAGCTTGGCTTAACTGCAAGTCAAAAACACGGTTGCGCTGGCATTTGTAAACAAAGCGAGGGCATTGCAAGCTCAGGAGGAGAATGTCTCGAAGCCTGAGCGAGCCTGCTGACAGTTCTTTTGCCAGCTCAGAGACGGTCTTTTCTGTACAAACCCAATCCATAACAATAATTGGTACTTACATAATGCCTTCCAAATACCCGTCCTCACAACAGCCCTGTGAGGTAGGTTAAGTATTATCATCTCAGTTTTATGACCGGGAAAACTATGGCACAGAGCTGTAGGGC